>NC_054705.1:15691496-15856496 GCF_016097555.1 Gigantopelta aegis
GCTTCTCATAGGCAGGATAGCACAAACCATGGCCTTTGTTGAACCAGTTATGGATCACTGGTCGGTGCAAGTGGTTTACACCCCCATTGAGCCTTGCGGAGCACTCACTCAGGGTGGATTAAAAATCCCATGCCTCGACTGGGATCCGAACCCAGTACCTACCAGCCTGTTGACTGATGGCCTAACCACGACTCCACCGAGGCCGGTTTATGGATTTAAATGCAACCACAGTCAACAGTGGATATGGGGACCTCCCTCAGAAAGAAAATGGGTTAAGTTTAGGATCATGGCTAAGAAAATCATACAGTAATTATAAAAGTAATTAATTTTGTCAAATGGTTATCTTAAAATAAAAAAAATCTGCAAAACAATTTGGGTATGGCGTAATACCCATTTTACCCTCTGGCAGAATCCCTGCATTGGACTATTTCTTGCTCCAGCCTGTGCCTCATAACTGGATTAACAAAGGATGTGGTATGTAACATCCTCTCTGTGGGATGATGCAAATAAAAGATCCCTTGTTGCTAATTGGGAAGGGTTTCCTCTCTCAATATATGTGTGGTCATTAAAGGGACAGTCCCTAGTTTTTAAACACTAAGGCATATTTCTGATTATCAGAGCCGTTTATGATCACTGAAATCAAACATAAAGTTACATTACTTATATTTTATTGTTTAGATTATCAATATCCGCACAACCTGGTCATCCTCGTGTTTCTAATACCACAAAACGCATTTTTCATATTTTGAAAAGCGCATGTGCTTCTGAGAAGTAATGGTTATGGAGGGTTTTTTAAGGGTATTTCAACATCACAGACTCTTGTTTCACTCTTGTATCAAACTTTGTTACAGGTTTGTAAATTAACCAAACTTAGTGTCCATGTTTACAACTTGAAACTAGGGTTTAGGTAAAAAATATGCGTTAGTGTTTAAAAACTAGGATTTGTCCCTTTAACCATATATCAAACACAACATAACCGTAACTAAGATGCAGGGAATAAAATTTGAATTTTTCAGACAACTGACATGTCGTTTGTGTGGTTTTAGTGTTTACACAAACAATTTTCTTCAGTAGTTCAGATACAAATGAAAATAATAATGGTCTAAGTAATCAAACGAGAATCTAATATGAACGATTTTCTTAGCTTTTCTCCATAAAATTTCCTATCATAAATTTTATACAATAACAATAATAATAATAAAGTGTGTGCTAGGACAAACTTAAAAGCCGCCGGTTACATTTCAGCACACAACCCCATCGGTTCTTTTACAGGGGAGTATTTGTTAGTGCCAAACAATAGTTTGAAGGAACCGATAATAGACGATGATTTCCCAGAAGCATTGAGCTTAATGTGTCCAGGTCTTATTTAACGACACACTCAACACATTTTAATTACGGTTACATGGCGTCAGACATATGGTTACGGATCACACAGATATTGAGAGAGGAAACCCGCTGTCGCCACTTCATGGGCTACTTTTTCCGATTAGCAGCAAGGGATCTTTTATATGCACCATCCCACAGACAGGATAGCACACACCACGGCCTTTGATATACCAGTCGTTGTGCACTGGCTGTGATGAGAAATAGCCCAATGGGCCTACCGACGGGGATCGATCCCAGACTGACCGCGCATCGAGCGAGCACTGTACCACTGAGCTACGTCCCACCCACTATTATTAAATGTACCATTGTCCTGGCTGTGTGTGTAATATTTTAATGTCTCCTATTAAATGTACCATTGTCCTGGCTGTGTGTGTAATATTTTAATGTCTCCTATTAAATGTACCATTTTCCTGGCTGTGTGTGTAATATTTTAATGTCTCCTATTAAATGTACCATTTTCCTGGCTGTGTGTGTAATATTTTAATGTCTCCTATTAAATGTACCATTGTCCTGGCTGTGTGTGTAATATTCTAATGTCTCCTATTAACTGTACCATTGTCCTGGCTGTGTGTGTAATATTTTAATGTCTCCTATTAAATGTACCATTGTCCTGGCTGTGTGTGTAATATTTTAATGTCTCCTATTAAATGTACCATTGTCCTGGCTATGAACCATTTTTCTGGCTGTGTGTGTAATATTTTAATGTCTCCTATTAAATGTACCATAATTGTCCTGGCTATGTGTGTAATATTTTAATGTCTCCTATTAAATGTACCATTGTCCTGGCTGTGTGTGTAATATTTCGATGTCTCCTATTAAATGTACCATTTTCCTGGCTGTGTGTGTAATATTTCGATGTCTTCTATTAAATGTACCATTGTCCTGGCTGTGTGTGTAATATTTCGATGTCTCCTATTAAATGTACCATTGTCCTGGCTGTGTGTGTAATATTTCGATGTCTCCTATTAAATGTACCATTGTCCTGGCTGTGTGTGTAATATTTCAATGTCTCCTATTAAATGTACCATTGTCCTGGCTGCATGTGTGTGTAATATTTCAATGTCTCCTATTAAATGTACCATTGTCCTGGCTATGTACCATTTTCCTGGCTGTGTGTGTAATATTTTAATGTCTCCTATTAAATGTACCATTTCCCTGGCTGTGTGTGTAATATTTTAATGTCTCCTATTAAATGTACCATTTTCCTGGCTGTGTGTGTAATATTTTAATGTCTCCTATTAAATGTACCATTTTCCTGGCTGTGTGTGTAATATTTTAATGTCTCCTATTAAATGTACCATTGTCCTGGCTATGTACCATTTTCCTGGCTGTGTGTGTAATATTTTAATGTCTCCTATTAAATGTACCATTTTCCTGGCTGTGTGTGTAATATTTTAATGTCTCCTATTAAATGTAGCATTGTCCTGGCTGTGTGTGTAATATTTTAATGTCTCCTATTAAATGTACCATTGTCCTGGCTGTGTGTGTAATATTTTAATGTCTCCTATTAAATGAACCATTTTCCTGGCTGTGTGTGTAATATCTTAATGTCTCCAATTAAATGTACCATTGTCCTGGCCGTGTGTGTAATATTTTAATGTCTCCTATTAAATGTACCATTGTCCTGGCTATGTACCAGTTTCCTGGCTGTGTGTGTAATATTTTAATGTCTCCTATTAAATGTACCATTTTCCTGGCTGTGTGTGTAATATTTTAATGTCTCCTATTAAATGTACCATTTTCCTGGCTGTGTGTGTAATATTTTAATGTCTCCTATCAAATGAACCATTTTCCTGGCTGTGTGTGTAATATTTTAATGTCTCCTATTAAATGTACCATTTTCCTGGCTGTGTGTGTAATATTTTAATGTCTCCTATTAAATGTACCATTGCCCTGGCTATGTACCATTTTTCTGGCTGTGTGTGTAATATTTTAATGTCTCCTATTAAATGTACCATTTTCCTGGCTGTGTGTGTAATATTTCAATGTCTCCTATTAAATGTACCATTGTCCTGGCTGTGTGTGTAATATTTTAATGTCTCCTATTAAATGTACCATTGTCCTGGCTGTGTGTGTAATATTTTAATGTCTCCTATTAAATGTACCATTGTCCTGGCTGTGTGTGTAATATTTTAATGTCTCCTATTAAATGAACCATTTTCCTGGCTGTGTGTGTAATATTTTAATGTCTCCTATTAAATGTACCATTTTCCTGGCTCTATATGTAATATTTTAATGAATTGATTTAGCTAGGGTTGTCTTTGTTTCCATTATATGTCTTGTCATCCTAATGTTTTTTAGTAGCTAAATATATAGGTTTTGCCTTCGTAGGTATCAATTTATTTTTGTTCCAACCGCCAAACAAAATTTGAAATGACTAAGTCATGAGAAATCCCGAATGTTTTTATCCTTTTGATTTAAAACATGTTTAAGATAAAATATTGTTTAAAAAATAGAGAAAAAATAGGATATGTGTTTATTTTGTTGGAGGAAAAAAACGGAACTCTTACTATGGCTGAAACTGAGGACAGTCCCTTTAAGGTCCGAACAGCATATACGATTTTGTGCATGTAGCGTTATGATCACAGGGAACGTGTAACTACAAGAGGGCCTCGTAAGTTGAATAACTTGTGACCAATCCTTTTGTGTATTATATACAATAAAATATGTTTCAAACAAAAACAAGTATGTTACTAAATGTTTCGAGACTTCTAAAGACAGGGCCGACTTTGTATCAGCGTGGTGCCGACTTTGTATCGACTGCGATGCTGATTTCAGACGGAAGGATGTGTTTTAGTTAACGACGCACTCAACACATTTTACTTACAGTTATATGGTGTCAGACATATGGTTAAGGACCACACAGATATTGAGAGAGGAAACCCGCTGTCGCCACTTCATAGGCTCTTCTTTTCAATTAGCAGCAAGGGATCTTTTGTATGCATCATCCCACAGACAGAATAGTACATACCACGGCCTTTATTACACCAGTTGTGGAGCACTGGCTGGAACAAGAAATAGCACAATGGGTCCACCGACGGGGATCGATCCTAGACTGACCGCGCATCAAGCGAACGCTTTACCACTGGGCTACGTCACTGATGATTGCAATTTTTCACTAACCTAAGCATTTTGAGGTGTGCGATGTTTTACTCGCCTTTGTTTTTCAAAAGCCAAGGACTAAAACTACTTTATTGAACCATCTACATAACCACCACATCCCACTTATTATTGATATTTGATACAAAAACAAATTGAATTATGTCGATGGTCCATAATTCAGAGAAAAATAACGGCTATTTTTGTGAAGAGCAGAGGTGTGATGTATATTTGAGTCACGTGATGGACATCCCGCGAATAACCGCAGTGTCAAAACGATTAATCAACCCCCCGTGTCATGTCCTTTTTTAGTAAAGCGAGTAACTGATGTTTACACAGTATGAAAACTAATCATCATATTTCCTTTTTTTTTTTTATAATATACATTGATTATTTAACTAATCAAATGTAAGAAAGAAAATAAGTGTTGAACGCACAATTATTAATCCTGAGCAAATCAAAAGAATTAAAGCATCCGGAATATTTTTATTATTTCAGCATATAGAACAGAAAACCCAATTACGTTTGGTGCATATATAACGCCGCACTCCGCATTGGTTTCACTACGCTGGCTTATCCAGGTCAAAAACAAAGCCAGTATTTCGAAAGTGGGACACTTTTGACGAGCTCCTACCAATCTCGGTTTTCATTGGCTTATCACAAGTGTGGAATTCATCAACAAGAGATCACGTGAGATTTCGCAATTTTTTTACAAATTTAACTGTCTTGATTGAGGGGTCGTCTCATATCTCCAAAACATATTTATATCCATAGAGGTATGGTACAACGCCTTTCCAGGGGTCGGTGGGTGGGGGATTTGCCTTGAAATTTTGACAGTGGCCAGCTGTGTTTTTTTGGAAATGCGCGGTCAGTCTAGGATCGATCCCCATCGGCAGGTATATAAAAGACCATGGTATGTGATATCCTGTCTGTGGGATGGTACATATAAACAATCCCTTGCTAAAAAAATAAAATGTAGCGGGTTTCCAAGGTGCCTGTGCAGGGATTTCAGCGGGTTTGGGCTTATAGACTGTTGAGTGAAGCTTATATGGGGCCATGCTCCCCCAGAAAATACATTTCAGTTTTGTTTAAGCTTGGGCAAGTGAGGGTTTCGACCTCCAATTCCCTCTCCCTGCACATGCACCCGATTCCTCTCTAAGATTATATGTCAAAATTACCAAATGTTAGACATCCAACAGCAGATGGAAGGAAGGATAGGTTATGTTTTATTTAACGACGTGCTCAACACATTTTATTTATGGTTGTATGGCGTCGGATGATCATTAAATCAATATGCTCTAACTCTGATGTCATTAAAGACACCCCCACCCCCCCCCAACTTTACCCTTTCCAAACGAAAGAATATTTATTTGAGAAGTGAAAACTACTTTAGTATATTTTATTTTAAAAATATATACATGATTAATGTCTTACTAGTATACAAACTAAACTTTGAACGTTCTACTAACACTTCATAAAATATTAATTCTGAAATAGGAAGGTACGATTGTCGATAATACGTTGTTAAGATCAAACCGGTTTTAACGAAAGACTATAGTACCGTATCATCAACCGAATGTTCTTCGTACAGTGCAAGATTTCTCTTTTAATTTTTTGAGATGAACCCTACAATTTGAAATCGGCAAACGCATGTGTTAACTGAAATTGACAACAGGCTGTCGTTTGTGCTTTGCCGAGCTATGGCGGCACAGGTGATGAATCAAGCATATACTTTTGACGATCTCCGTTCATAGCGAACACACACGACTTTTTTAAAAGTGCATTTGAGCTTGCATGTATTTCATACATGATGTTATAATATGGTAACCAGAGAATGTAACTTTAATTAGTATGGTAAACATGTAACGCGAGTAATCCTGGAATTGCACATATATATTTAGGATTATTAGCCAGTAAGTGACAGCAAAAACTAACTTGGTATTAGTGAGAAGTATGTTGTCATAATTATTCACACACTGGTATAGTTCTATTAAAATAAAATGTTGGAAACTTGCGTTGTAACATCGTTTTCGGTTACTTGCGTTACAATTTTTGATGTACATCCGTGTCATCTTTCATGTCACTATTGTAAAAAAAAAAAAAAATGGTTTCACTACCTGTAGTATGTATTAGTGTAGGAAAATATCTAGTGTCATTTGTTAGAAACAAGAAATAAATGATAGAGAAGAAAAAATAGGAAATTCTATGTGTAGATGTTATTAACGTTTTGACTGTGTCGTAAATATATAAGGTACATAGACAATCTTCATCGTGAATAAAATAGAAGTCAGTTCTTGTTTCTATGTGGAGATGCTGTTCACGTTTTGACTGTGTCGTAAATATATAAGGTACATAGACAGTCTTCATCGTGATTAAAATAGAAGTCTATTCTTGTTTCTATGTGTAGATGCTATTCACGATCTAAACTGTCGTAAATATATAAGGTACATAGACAATCTTCATCGTGATCCATTAAAATAGAAGTCAGTTCTTGTTTCTATGCGGAGATGCTGTTCAAGTGCTAACCATGACGTGACGTGAACCTTATCTTTTATATCAATATTTATGTTAAACTATATCTCTTGTAATATTTTTTTTCACAACAAAGGAAACTCGAGCTAAGTAACTTTATACACGGAACTTCCTCATGATTTGGGGAGTCGAGATCAAGGTCAGTTGTTAGGGCACCTGGATATTATTATTTTTACATTCGACATCCCACCCCCACCCCCACTGAGGCAAAACAAAAATGTTTTTACATTGCAATATTTGGCTATTGATATGTGTATCTAGAAAAAAATTAATAAAACAGCTACGCCCCAAATCAAATACTAGTACTGCTACTCTGCCAAGGTTTGATTTCAAAATCTACACCTATTGGGCTATTTCTCGTTCTAGCCAGTGCACCATATCAAAGGTCGTGGTATGTGCTATCATGTCTGTGTGAAGCTGCATATAAAAGACCCCTTCGTATAAATGAAAAAAAAATGTAGTGGCCAATATGTCAAAATTACCGATTATTAATAAATCATTGTGCTCTAGTGGTGTTGTTAAACAAAACAAAAGTTTTTACTTTCATTTTAACTTATTTTCGTGCTTATATCCAATTAAGGTTCAAGTACGCTGTTCAGGGCACACATCTCAGCTATCTGGGCTGTCTGTCAAGGACAGTGGGTTAGTTGTTGAGGGGTCAGCGAGAGAGAAGATGATGTAGTGGCCCTACACCTGCCCATTGAGAACTTATGAACTCACTCTGTGTTGGAGCCAGTAGCAGGCTGCGAACCATGTACCTACCAGCCTGTTTTGCGATGGCTTAACCACTGCGACACCAAGGCCAGTTTTACTTTCAAAATGTATATTAGCAGAGTGGTGCGCAACTTCTGTGAAACTAAGTGTGAGATTGGATGTCATGAGTTGTTTCCCTTGTCTCACACATGAACGGAATCAGGGGCCTCTCGCAACTTTGCGATCTCTCAGTGCAATGCTAAAAGACTTGCAAAGAGGATGCTTTGTTGTCTAGCAGAGCCTAAGAGACTTTTGTGAATTAGGTCCCAGGTATTGTTTGCGTGGACAAGCCAGTGTGGATTCCTAGTAACTTAAGAGGGACTATCATCAGTTTGAAGTCACTGTAAAGTGTTTTCGGCATATAAAATATGTTTGCATTATTAAATTACAATTTACTCACATGTTCGCGCTAAGAATGTGAATATCTTCAGACACGGCCGAAGAAAGGCGACATTGCTTCTGACTGACATTGGGGGCGCAAAGCAAACTTTCTAGGAAGTTTGGGGGTACAGTTTGAAAACTAGATGTCCTGAAATGATTTACTATCAATACTACTCTTTTTATTCAGAATTATTGAGGGGGGGGGGGGGGGGGGGGGAGAGAAAGAGACTGAGTGTATTTGAAGTCAGTGCGATGACGTCATCCCCCACATCCACTGTGGCTGGTCTTTATAACGAACTGATTTCTGGACAGCGTAACATCGAATATATGGAAATACATGATGAAACGGTTTCAGGCAAGCTCGTTTTTTGCCTGAAGTTCAAGATCTGCTCCAGCCGTTTTTAGTACGCTTGTGTAGAAAATGAAAGGGGCTTTCCTGAGTTTAAAGTCACTATAGTATTTATATATATGCGCAAATTACATTGTAAACTATCAACATGTGGCCAGGAAGCAGTTACTCTACATAATGTTATACCCAGCGACGATTTATTAAAACGGTGGTGAAAAATCGTCGACTGCCGCCTATTAACGACATTTTAACAATTTCGAAATGCCCCGGAAAATGCAAAAGAATACAAGAAATGTATTTGTGTTTTGTGGCAGACGTGTAATATGTTGGTTACATTGATGTTTCTGGGGAAGATTGCCATAATAAATCATGCATTTTAGTGTATTCTTTTAATGACGTCGGCATGGGTAGCTCAAGTCGGCTCTACCCTCCCCTTATTGATATGTTGTAGGCAAGGGCTAGAGGTGACGCGAGTTGAGGCATGGACAGCGGAAATGGGCGGACATGGAGGCTCTCCACCCCACCAGTGACCAAGTGTTTGACATTCAATAGTCGATAATTAATAAATCAATGTGCTCTAGTAGTGTCGTTAAACCAAACAAACTTTCTTTCTTTCCCAGACTCGCCTATACCAACTATCACGCCATAATTTAGGCCTAGATACACAAAGTACTATACAAAGTATATGGTTTGTTATTATGTATATGTATGGGTATGCCTGTGTGTGTGTGTGTGTGTGTGTGTGTTTGCTGTTTAATTATGTATAGTCAAACCTGTATTAGTCGGCCACCCAAGGGAGTAAAATTGTGGCCTTTTAAGACAAGTGGCTGCTTCATACGGGTTTGTTTGTTCTATATTAGATGATTTGGGAGTACAATAAGGTGGCCATTTAGAATAAATGGCTGCTCAACAGAGGTTTGACTGTTAACTCTCTCAGTTGTGCTGGGCAGGGAATCCCTTACCAACTATTCAACCGATACAACTCAGCACATTTTCCCCGGAACTAATTTTGTAACTGCATACCATTGGTAGATCGATGAAATAGGACGATAGCACAAAACACCCACTACACATTAATTAGCCATGTTGTCTTTCTCTTAAACATTGTCTTAAATATATATTTTAAATTATTTATTCAGTTAATAATAGCATAACAGAAATTATGTTTTACACCACTAGATAACAAAAAATAAAATATGTGTGACATTTATTGTAGTGTATACATTGGCCATTTTTAATTAAACTTGGTATCTTCCCTTAGTTTGTTGGAATTTGTATGTATGTATGTATGTATGTATATATGTATGTATATTATCGCCTGCGCCAGTGCGTTAATATCTATATATGTAATCGACAACCTAAACACAAATACAATATATTATAGATATTCATACATCAATACTTACTAGCCAGTGCCAGGTCTGCCCACTGTTTCATGCATGTAAGCGGGATCGACGGTGTAGATTGTAGGCCCCATGCATATGGTTGAGTTAAAGAACTTCCTTTTTATGGAAGCTTCGATAGCTCAGAGCGTATCGTGGTTAGTCTTGCATGGGCATGGGACAATTTGTGAGGCCAGAAAGGATTTAATTATCCCCTGTGCCAGTGCGTTAATATCTATGTATGTAACAGTCAACCTCGACATACATACAATATATAGATATTCATACATCAGTACACTGCCCACTGTTTTATGCACATAAGCGGGATGGACCGTGTGACTTGTAGACCCCATGCGGGGCGGGACGTAGCCCAGTTGTAGAGTGTTCGCTCGATGCGCGGTCGGTGTAGGATCGATCCCCGTCGGTGGGCCCACTGGGCTATTTCTCGTTCCAACCAGTGCACCACGATTGTATATCAAAGGCAATGGTATGTACTACCCTGTTTGTGGGATGGTGCATATGAAAGATCCCTTGCTTCTAATCGGAAAGAGTAGCTCATCAAGTGGCGACAGCGGGTTTCCTCTCTCAATATCTGTGTGGTCCTTAACCATATGTTTGACGCCATATAACCGTAAATAAAATGTGTTGAGTGTGTCGTTAAATAAAACATGTCTTTATAGGCCCCATGCATATATAGCTGAGTTAAAAAGCATCCTTTTATGGATGCCTCAATAGCTCAGGGCGGGCGATTCAGTGCCATAGGTTCAAGTCCCAGCAATAGCAGTGTTCGAGATTAACGGTATCCCGATATCCCGGGGATACCAGAATTTAATTTTGGATACCAGACTTCAATAACCCAGT
This sequence comes from Gigantopelta aegis, assembly GCF_016097555.1. Lineage (NCBI taxonomy): Eukaryota > Metazoa > Mollusca > Gastropoda > Neomphalida > Peltospiridae > Gigantopelta > Gigantopelta aegis. The sequence continues at coordinate 15,702,240 of NC_054705.1, forward strand.
ATCCCACCAGGATACTAATGTAATGTAACATTGTTGTTGGGTTTTTTTTAATCCTGCATTTTCATTTTTCGCTGAAACAATGAACGTCGGTCATTTACTGAAGTTAGGTAAAAGTATTTTCGAGCTCGTATCCAGTCTAATGCTATGCCGTAAAAATATCTCCCCCAGCTCATACCCAGTCTAATGCTACACTGAAGCATTAGCGAGGTAGCAATAGACTGGGAACCGCTAAGTCGCTATTGTTTTTGTTGGATGTTTCCTCCCTTCAAATTTTATTTGAGATATTGAAATCACGTGTGTAGGAAATTGATACAGGTAGGTTTATCATTAGTAATGTCGGAAACACTTATAGATTACTGCTAAATATTAATTTGTCATTATTACGCCAAAATAGATGCAGCAAATCTTTCTGCAGATTCTGTTTGATTGCCAATTTTACGAGAAGAGTGTCGTCCAAGTTTCTTACGATGTTATTTATGAATTTCATTTAAGTGGGATACTAAATTCTCAGGTGGGATACCAGATTTTGAAATGTTAGTATCCAACTGGGATACTGCCCCAAATTTTTAATCTCGAACACTGAATAGCATGGGAAAGTTTGTGAGGCCAGAAAGGATTTAATTACCCCCACCCCCCACCCCTGCGCCAGTGCTTTAATATCGATGTATGTAATCGTCAACCTCGACATACATACAATATATAGATATTCATACATCAATACATACATACATACATACGCACAATCACACATACACACATATGACTAAAATTCAATCAGTTAATACTTTAAGAAGAAGAAGAAATGCTTTATTTAAAGATGCACTCCAACTCATTTTATTACAGTAACATGTCGTTGGACATATGGTTAAGAACCACAAAGATAATGAGAGGAGAAATCTAATACCGCCGTTTTATGGGCTACTCCTACTGAATAAGCAATAAGTGGTCTTTTATATGCACTTACTCGCAGACGGGACACTACATACCATGCCCTTTGGTATATACCAGTCGTTTTGCACAGGTTGGAACGAGCTCCATCGTGTAAGTTCAACCCAAACACCTCAGCCTGTACCGACTGATCTTAAATCCCGCGCCTGTATATATTTTAATAATCCGACTGTCGTCAAACTGTTTATTAATAAACTATTATCTTCCTTATTACACGGGGGGTTTTCATACATATTTACTTGTTTGTCAACTTCGACATTGATAATCAGGCTTTCCGACAGAAAATAAATTGAGGATACATACCAAAAACATCACAGACCATAAATTGTGGTATTAGAGGGATTAGGTTTGGAAATATTTCGAAATTAGACACTGCATTTTGTTCACTTTGACACATTTTGAACAGCAGTTTCCTTACCACGATTTATACAAAATTATAATGTCACACATATATTAATTGGCAAGATTTAAGGGTACATAATGTTACCGTAAGTACCTTGTGTTAAAATCTCTGATGTTGTCCCCCTCCATCCCCATTACAAAAGAGGAAAAGGCACTGCAAATATTCCAAGGTCAGAAGACGAGAAAAATCCAATGAGTCCACCGAGGAGGCTCGATCACGTGACCCTAAAGCACCTCGATTGATCGCTTTATGACTAGGCTAGATATAACCCATAAAACAGATGAGGTTATTCTCAAATGGTCCAATCCGCTATTGTGTGCTCCACAGCTGGTATATCAAACGTTGTGGTGTACGCTATTTGTGAATGCGAGTAACAAACCTATTTGCTGATAGTCGAAAGGAGAAGGATAGGCGGCAGTAATGATTGTCTTAAATACAATAAACTCAACAGCCTCAAATTGAAGAAATGCGGCGCGGTGTCGTTCAAGCACATGTTCCTTTCCATTCTTGTGTTATTACGAATTCTTTATTACAATTCAGGTCAGCTAGTTTATTACAATTCAGGGCAGTTTTATTACAGTTCAAGTCAGTATTACAATTCAGGGCAGATTTTATTACAATTCAAGGCAGGTATTACAATTCAGGTAATTTATTACAATTCAGGGCACTACACCCCCCCCCCCCCAACACCCCCCCCACAAAGCCCAACACCCCCCCCCCCCCAACCCCTGGCGCAGCAATGACCTCAAAAATCTAAATAATATATTTTCCCGCGTCGTTTGTAAATGACGCTGGCGAATAAGGCGTCGGTCAAAAACCGTAGCCCGCAAGGGCAGTATTGCGGCCAGCTTAACGCTCCCTCCTTGAATACTGTACCTACTCTTTTTAAACATTAGTATTATACCTCTAGAAAAAGCCTGTATCTGCCCATGAAACGTTATCTCCCCTAGTAACTGATAACACTATCATTTCAATAATAAAGATTTTAAAGACTTTTACTAATAATTACGTAATAAATAGACTGACCTGTCTTGGTGATATATCCACACTGGAGAACAAGGTTGAAACAGCAGCTATATCCATTGTGCGAGCTTCCATTCGCCATCTTTAATATGTCAAAAATGCATTCCAAGTAATTTAATGTTTTCTTGTGCATGTTAAATATGTTATGTTATTAGACGTCAAAGTGCGATTCCGTTCACATGTTTCTGAATTTAAGCTAAATTCCACAAGAATGTACGCGAAGCAACTTTGACGTCCATAACCATATTGAAACGTCATCGTATTGTTGACGTCATAGTTAAGTTTCCGGCAACGTCCGTAATATACGGAAATTATCGAAATGATATTCAAAGTTTTATTTTTGTTTTTTTAAATTTCGATTTCAATAAAAAAAAAGAAATTGAAAGATAAACTGAGGTGTAGACTCTTACATATGGAACTACATTCTTAAGACAGAAATAACCGGACACCGCTATAGGCTATAGATTCAGGAATTTTAGCACGGGGGGGGGGGGGGGGGGGGGGGGTCTAGACTGGCGAACGAAGTTGTAGTGTGTTATTTTGTGTGTGTGGTTTTTTTATGGGTTTTTTTTTTGTTGTTGTTGGGTTGTTGTTGTTTTTTGGGGGGGTTGTTCCGGAGCGAGGGGTGCACACGCGCCTGAAATTTGGCAATATTTGTTCGATAAGCTACTGAAAATGCATTCTGATAATTTTTCAAGATACATTTTCTATCGTAATTAATACTTGAATAGCTTAAAAGTGGATCAGGTAAAGATGCAACTAGCCTTACATAATAATTTTAAATAAAAAAAAAATATATTTAAAAAGTCAAGAAGGTGGGGCGGGGGGGGGGGGGGGTGAAGAAATAAAGCGAGAACATTTCAAAACTAATCAAAGAGAGGGATGCTGAGGGTGCGCTACCCCCCTACCCGAAATTAGAAATGCCCCAAAACATCCACTGTTTAGGAGATAAATAAATATAAGCGTACGAGGCCGGATCGGGATTGGAGCAAAACCTCAAATTCGGTCAAAATAAATTAGGGAGCAGGCGCGGATGCAGGATTTCAGAAAGGGAGGTCCAAATCTGAAAGGGGGGTGAAAATGTGATATTTTTTATTATTTAAGCATTTAGAACAGTATAATAAATACGTTCCCTCTTAAAGGTTATGGGCGGTTTTCAAAAGGGGGGTCCGGGCCCCCTGGACCCCCTAGATCCGCTACTAGGGAGATATTAGGGCAAAATATGCTAACCTGAGACCTTTTTACCATATATTTCCATATTTTTTCTTTTAAAATTAGTTGTAATCCATATAAAATGTAGTTATTGTTTTAAGTGGGGAACATGCAATAGCTTTGTCAGTGTGATATTGTTGCTGATTATAACCATTTAGATAGTACATTCTAGTGTACTTTTGAATACTGTGGATGTTGTTTTAAGATGCTGAATCCAGTCTGTGATTGTCATGTCATGTCATAGGGTTTTACGTGCACATTCAGAACAAGCTGTTGTAGCGCACGCCTGTCGTGGGTACAAGAGCCGGCCTTGGCCGGTTCCTCCGTCCATGACAGGAAAGGTGGGGGGAGGGGAGAGGAGGGACCGCCTGCACTGGTAGGTGCAAGGGAGCACCAGCAGCCCGATCAAATCGGTAGCAGGCGGGTGTGTGTGTGTGGGGGGGGGGGGGGGGGGGTGGAGCTATGGAATTTGAATGGAGCAGTTAAATGCCAAAGAGAAAAGGGTGCGCAATTTTGATCGAGGGAATTTGGCGCAATTTTGAACGGTCGATCGAAAGGTAAATGGCCGAGCTAATATAGGTTTTGATATTATTGAATTGAGAGTAGCTCGTTAATGTCTGTGATTACTGGAGGTGCTCATTTTAAACGCTGTCTCCCCCCCCCCCCCCCAGAAAAATCCTACACACTCCTAGCCAGTAGCCGATGATTAATAAATCAATGTGCTCTAGTGATGTTGTTAAACAAAACAAACGTTTTCACTAAAAGATATTTTTTTGTTCTTTGTACAATAAAATATGTTTTCTAGCAATCAAACTAAAAGATCGAAATTTCCGACTGACAATGAACATGAAATACGAAAAGTACGTAGGGTGCATTGTAATGCTTAGGGTGTATCGTAATAAGTAGGGTGTATTGTGATACGTGTTAATTACCTTTGAATCATAATATATCCGTACACAGATAATACCGCACATTACTACTAATTCATTAAACTCTAGCAGCTTTGTGATCTTGCAGTACAAATAAAACAATACTTAGCAATAATATGTTTCATAAGAGAGGCCGCAGATTGGTAGGGACGAGAGAGAGAGAGAGAGAGAGAGAGAGAGAGAGAGAGAGAGAGAGAGAGAGAGAGAGAGAGAGAGGGGGGGGGATAGAGGGGGAGAGACAGAGGGGGAAGAGAGAGAGAGAGAGAGAGAGAGAGAGAGAGAGAGAGAGAGAAGAGGGAGAGACAGAGACAGAGAGTGAGACAGAGACAGAGAGAAAGGTCCACTGAGGGCGATCGATCTTGCGACTCGTCGCCTCTCAGGTAAACATTGTTCTACAGAACTGCATTTATTTTATGAAACCCCGTGGCGCTCTCACTGTCAGTATCGATCAGCCATAAATAATTTGAAATATATTCACGTAGGCCAACTTTTAGCTCACTAATGAACAATACACGATAATATATCTGAGACACTATATCGTGTGGACATCTTTTATACTCTCTTTCTTTTTCATTAAAGGGCAAATGAAATTTGTCTAAACAGAGTGATATAGCGTTACAACTGTGAGAAATGAAAACGACGGTAATCAGTCGTGTGATAATTAAAAAGGTTCGCGTATTCATCCACTCATATGAAATGTATCTGCGTAACAAAATCGAGAAGCAGTTTGAAATATAAAAGCATTACTTCAATAAAGATATTTTTGGATTTTCTTTCGATCCAATTATTTCACTTTTTGTTAGTCATACATATCAGTTTGATGAAATGGAAATCTGCACCAGTCGTTGAAACTTTAATAGCTTTCTAATAAATTGAAATGTATATAGCGACATTTTGTTTTTTAGAAAAAGAAAAGAAAAAGGAAAGCATAAACAGGTTTGAGTGTAAAGAGTGCAAATATTCTTCTTCTTTTTTTTCAATATATCTTTCTGGAGGAACAAAGTTAAATTTTGTTTTGTTTAACCACACCACTAGAGCACATTGATTTATTAATCATCGGCTATTGGATGTCAAACATTTGGTAATTTTGACATATAGTCTTAGAGTGGAAACCCGCTACTTATTTCCATTAGTAGCAATGGATCGTTTATATGCACAATCCCACAGACAGGATAGCACACACCACAGCCTTTGATCGTGGCGCACTGGCTAGATCGAGAAATTGCCCAATGGGCCCACCGACGGAGGCTCGATCCTAAACCAACCGCGTATGAAGCGAGCGCTTTACCACTGGGCTACGTCCCTTGACTTCTCTCGGCACTGTCTAGACACAATATAAAGTACTGTACACGTGCGTCATATATATTTCGCTTCTCATCAGTATTTAATATAGATGTTATAGCAAAGAGTCCATTGGAAAATATCGATTTTAAGATTAACGGTCAACTTATTTGTGGAGGCTTTACTTCAGAAAATTACACAAATGACATTTTCTTCTTCATCTTGAAAAAGGAATATTAGACTGGAAGACAGTTAAAGGTGCATTACCGTAGTTGTAAATGTGATATTTATGCTATTTTCAGATTTATTCATGACAAATAAATTACAGAAAAAAAAACCACCTACATTTCTTCTTCATCTTTCGCTATGTTCATATTTAATGTTTCTTTTGTTTAACGACACCACTAGAGCACAATGATTTATTAGTCATCGGCTATTGGATGTCAAACATTTGGTAATTGTATCACCATAGTCTTAGAGAGAAAACCCGCTAAATTTTTCCATTAGTAGCAAGGGATCTTTTATATGTATCATCTCACAGACAGGACAGCACATACAACGGCCTTTGATATACAAGTCGTACCTGGTCTGCGTTCAGCCAGATCTAGCAAAACAACGTCCGCTAGACTGGTTTATGCGCTTCACGTTAAATTAAATGGTCACATCGGGAACCAATCAAATAGTTCGCGAACGTTTCGCTGAAGAGGTCGTCACATATACACGAGTTTTGTCCTGAATGGCCACGAATATCTCCGATCCTATGCTGCCGCGGTTGCTCCCGAATTGTAGCCTGAATCGGTGTGACGGTACATGCTCTTAATTTCTTTTCGCCTGTGGCGATATTAATTGTTTTAGAAGGCCGTGTGCAGTTCCAATTGCACTTAAGCCCAAATGGGCAACTTGTTACGTAATACCTTTGCGCGACGGTCATCGAACTTTTCTAATACACACCCAGCCCAGGTGCGGAGGCCATGTGGCTAGTAGTTACGTAATATCTCCGGTAGTGCTGTTTATGGCCAGGGGATTGCTCGCGGGATGGTGGCAGCCAGTCTGACGATCAGAGGAAAATATGCCGGCGTGGTGGTTGTGGAAAATCCACATGATACGTGAGGTACCGCTTTGTACCCCAGGCGATATTCGCTGTCTCTGAGAGTTTTGAATAAATAGCTAGGATTTAGAGATATCGAGGAGAAACATTTGGAGGTATCCGAGGGGAACGGTCGTCGTCCACTGAACGATCTATATTAGTTCAGACGGGACTTTGGTAAATATATATTTCTGCTCTGTGTATAACCTTGATGTGATTGATGTGACTTTAAACATGTTAATACTGTATTATACCAATATTATTTAGACGGTGCTGCCGGTCATCTGACGCAGTAATCTGTAGGCTCACTGTCCTAAATAATTATATAAAGCTTAGCCAGTCATCCTAGAGGACCTAGGTAAACTGTAGGTTATTGTCCTTATTGTGATAGGTACCAGTATTAATTCTGTATTACAAGGTTATTGAATGAGTAGTTAGGGTTAATTAAAAATTAACCAGTTAGGAATAGTGTTGTAATTCCTTTATTAATTAAGTTCCCCTGGAAGCGTTTCTCCATTATCGCACGTGTGTGTGTTAGCGTTTCTCAATTATCACACGTGTGGGTGTTGTGTCACGGTGAAGTGATTAGCATATTGTGTAAACTAGACACCTAGAGATTAACTAATTAAGTGATCAGTTCTGGGTTGATATTATTGTTGTTATTAATTAACTACTGCGGCAGTACTTTTGTCAGCGTAGGTTAATACAGATTCCAAAGTGTATTGTGTTTTTGTTGTGTTTTCTAGTGAACTAAACGTGCTATAATAATATATACTTGTATAAGATCTTATCTCTGATCATACCTAGAGACGAGCCACAGCGGGTATAACTGCCTTTTACAGAGAGATCCAATAGATATACAGTTAGGAGAGATATTTGGACAATCGTGTTTTATTCAGTTACGGGTATTGTAGAATCCCCGTGACAATCGGCATGAATCGGCTTCAATCACGACTTCTCTACGACTACTCACGACTGTTAATACTGAGATTGCGCTATGTTCTTGAACGACTCATCACGATTTATCTGGACTGCGCCACGAATTGCTACGACTGCCTCCCGGTTTACTCCGACGTACACAAGACTCGCATAAAACGGCCTGCTGATCAACCAAATCCCACGATTACCCGCCGACGGACTATCACGACTGTGTCTATGGTGCACCTACGGATATGCACGATGCACTCACGACCGCTTTAAGAATGCGTCACGAATTGAAAAATTCCAAGAATACTCCCGACAGTTTTGAACATGATCAAAACTGTCGGGTGCCTATCCATATGTTCCAAGAATACCAAAGAATGACCAGGAAGTCGCTATGGTCTCACAACGCATATCCAAAAATAACCCTGATTTTTCAAGTCGTGGTCATTCGGGGCAAACATCGAGCATATGTGAGTGGGACTTAACTGAACTTACGACGGGTGCATTGGCTGAAAACAAATAGCACAATAATCCCAAACCAACCGCACATCAAACGAGCGCTTTACCACTGGGCTACATCCCGCCCATTTTCAAATTTATTCATTACAAATAAATTACAGAAAACACCATTTCTTCTTCATGTTAAGTTGCTAGAAATATTAGACTGTAAGACAGTTAAAGGTGCTTTACCCTAGTCTCAAATGTGATATTTCGCTATTTTCTGATTTATTTATGAAACCCGCTGTCGCCACTTCATGGGCTACTCTTTTCGATTAGCAGCAAGGGATGTTTTATATGCACCATCCTACAGAGAGGATAGTACATACCACGGCCTTTGTTACACCAGTTGTGGAGCAGTGGCTGGAACGAGAAATAGCCAAGTGGGTCTACCAACTGGGATCAATCCTAGACCGACCGTGCATTAAGCGAACGCTTTACCACTGAGCTACGTCTGTGGAATGGTGCAAATAAAAGATCCCTTGCTGCTAATTGAAAAAGAGTAGCCCATGAAGTGGCAACAGTGGGTTTCCTCTTATCAATATCTGTGTGGTCCTTAACCATATGTCTGACGCCATATAACTGTAAACAAGAATTAGCCCAATGGGTCCACTGACGGGGATCAACCCTAGACCGACCGCGCATCAAGCGAACGCTTTACCACTGGACTACGTCCCTCCACCAACCCTATTTTGGAATAGAGTTCTGTAACAAATGATGGGGGAAAGTATATCTTCTCCCTCTCAAGCTAACCAATTACGGACACAGGGCTTCGTAATTGGTAACTTTCAAACCGGCCTCGGTGGCGTCGTGGTTAGGCCATCGGTCTACAGGCTGGTAGGTAATGGGTTCGAATCCCAGTCGAGACATGGGATTTTTAATCCACATACCGACTCCAAACCTTGAGTGAGTGCTCCACAAGGCTCAATGGGTAGGTGTAAACCACTTGCATCGATCCATAACTGGTTCAACAAAGGCCATGGTTTGTGCTATCCTGCCTGTGGGAAGCGCAAATAAAAGATCCCTTGCTGCTAATCGGAAAGAGTAACCCATATAGTGGTGACAGCGGGTTTCCTGTCAAAATCTGTGTAGTCCTTAACCATGTGTCTGACGCCATATAACCGTAAGTAAAATGTGTTGAGTGTTAAAAAAACATTTCTTTCTTTCGTAACTTTCAATACCAGATTTTTGTTTTTTTAATTTTAACCACAAATAAGCACTTGGTAATATATGGTATAAAAGATTCAGATAAATGTGAATTTTGTTACAGTGAAACCCCTCTAAACCGGACACCCTCGGGTCCAAGTACAATGTCCGGTTATACGAGGTATCCGGTTTAGATAGGTTAAGTTCTGTACTGATTTTAAAAAAAAGTATCATGAAAAATATCTGGTTTTGGGGGAATTCCGTTATACAGAGGGTCCGGTTTTGAGAGGTTTCACTGTATATGTTTAGTGAAGATGTAATACACGTTGTTGTGTTATGAAAACATGTTCCGACATTCTGGAATACTGTTATAAACTGGATATTCTTAAAAACTAAAATCAGACTTAACTGAATGCACAAACAGTAATTGTTTTAGGCAACCATAACTTCTTTTTTTTTTAAAAGATAATATTATTAATTTAATATTTACGATCCCCATTCAAACATCCCCCAAAGTTCCATTGGCATTCCACCTCATGTCACTGCCCCCTGCCCCAAATGGATTTTTTAAAAAGATAATATTATTAATTTAATATTGCCAATAGCCAAGCAATATATATATATATATATATATATATATATATATATATATATATATATATATATATATATATATATATATATATATATATCAGTACTATATTGTATATTGTATATTTTTTTGTGGTGAAATTTAAAAAATATATATAATGTGCCGTCACTCGGTGTAAACAGTGGAGTATTTGACGAAACCAATCTACATCAAAACAGTAGCCAATGCGCCACAGTTAAAGACGTTCGTATGGTTGCAAACTGAAAAGTCACCATCTAAACAATTTACTTTTTTCTTCTTCTGGTTTTTCTTTTTCTTTCTTTCTTTCTTTCTTTCGTTCTTTTTTGCTTTTTAAATATTTTTTGTTATTTTCTTCATTTTTGTTTTGTTTTGTTGTTTTAGATTGTTGTTCCTTGTTGTTGGTATATATATATATATATATATTTTTTTTTTTGGGGGGGGGATTTGTTGTTGAAGAGTTGGGGAGAGGGGTGTTTTTGTGGGGGGTTTTCTTCTCTTTTTTCTTCTTTTTTTTTGGGGGTGGGGGCAGTAGAGGTAGGTGAATAGGGTTTTTTGTTTATTTGGGTTTGCTTTGTTTGTTTTGGGTTTTGTTTTTGTTTTTTTTGTTTTTTTGGGGGGTGGGGGGTTTGTTTTGGAGGGGGAGTTAATAGTCATCCTAAAACGACATACATATGACTGTCTGGAGTTAACCATAAAAGTTCAGATATAGCCAGACATCCGGCGGTAGAAAGGTTTATTGGGTAATACGGTAATAAGTAAAAACATTATCCATTAAAATTGTTACACAGCATCTGCAGTGATGACGAAGTTGGTTTTATGTTTTTAGGCGCTTCTAATTTTGTGTATTTTATATGAGTTTGTAATATAATCTGGGGACAAATTCACTTTCATCATCATTATCATCATCATCATCATTATCATCACCACCATCATCATCATCATCATCATCATCGTCATCATTATCATCATCATCGTCATCTTTATCATCATCATCTTGTATTTTGGTTAGTTTGTTGCCTTTTTCGGGGGGGGGGGTGTTCTTGTTTCTTCTTTTTCTTTTTTTTTCTTTTTTTTGGGGGGGTGGGGGGGGGGGGGTTAGGGGTTGATACGACAAACATGTTCCATGTTTCTGTTATAATTATGTTTAGCAGGTCATAGACTACTTTAAGTGGACGGCGGGACGTCGGCCAGTGGTAACGCGCTCGCCTGATGCGTGGTCGGTCTAGGGTCGATCCCCGTCGGTGGGCTATTTCGCGTCCCTGCCAGTGCACCGCAAGTGGTAAATCAAATGTCGTGGTATGTGTTATCCTGTATGAGGGATGGTGCATATAAAAAATATATTGCTACTAATATAAAAATGTAGCGGACTTTTTCTTAAAATTACCAATGTACTCCAGTGGTGTCGTTAAATAAAACAAACTTTAACTTTAAATGGTTTATTAATAAAAATAAATAATGTAGTATAATACAGCAGTACCCCCTTTAAAATAAGGGCGGGACGTAGCCCAGTGGTACAGCGCTCGCTCGATGCGCGGTCGGTGTGGGATCGATCCCCGTCGGTAGGCCCATTGGGCTATTTCTCGTTCCAGCCAATGCACCACGACTGGTATATCAAAGGCTGTGGTATGTACTACCCTGTCTGTGGGATGGTGCATATAAAAAATCGCTTGATGCTAATCAAAAAGAGTAGTCCATGAAGTGGCGACAGCGGATTTCCTCTCTCAATATCTATGTGGTCCTTAACCATATGTCTGACGCCTTATAACCGTAAACAAAATGTGTTGGGTGCGTCGTTAAACCAAACATTTCTTTCTTTTTTTTCCTTTAAATTATTATAGTTTCCAATTTAAACAATTTATTTTCATTAAAGTGCCCTTTTCAGGTAGGTGCTCCATGTATCCTTTCTCTGTTGGTCCCCTCCCGCAAAAAGTTCCTGGGTCATTCACTGAGTATGATTTATTTTTTACTATGTCGATATAAGTGTTTAAAACTGTATTGAATATATCCTAGTAGTAAGCGGGCCTGTATGGGGCCATGACCTACTTTCCGTGACCTTGACCTTGATGACGTCACGTGACCTCGTCCTGTATAGCCCCATGACGCCTGTATAGAGCCATGACCTACTTTCCGTGACCTTGACCTTGATGACGTCACGTGACCTCGTCCTGCCGGGCCTCATGACCTACTTTCCGTGACCTTGACCTTGATGACGTCCTCGTCCTGCCGGGCGCCATGACCTACTTAGACCGGCCCCTGACCTACTTAGCCCGGCCCCGACCCGTCGTACTTAGCAACGCCCGTGCTATCCTGTCTGTGGGATCCCTTGCTACTAATGGGAAACTGTAGCGGGTTTCCTCTCTAAAACTGTCCAAAAGTATGTTTCACATCCAATAGGCAATGATTCATAAATCGAGGTGCTCTAGTGGTGTCGTTAACCTACCACATCTAAGGACTCGGCCCGACGCCAGGTAGTGTGTTTAATTTTAGCGCACTGAATGATGAATGGTTATCACTGTTTACATCCGGGAAGCGGTGGTATCCTATTTTATTGTTGGTGGCAATACTGAACTAGAAGTTACATTCTTAAAGACGTGAAATAAGAAATGATTTAAATGGTGTAAAATAGAATTCTCGCTCTACCCTATCTGATAGCGCATTCACAAGATTATTATGAACTAACCTATTTCGTCACTTCATTCCGCGCTTCGCCGCTCGCACATATAACGGTTTAAATGACAGATGTTGTTAACATGCTTTTAGTAGTCAAGTGCGAACGACTTCGCGTCCAGCGCTGAGGGTACGTCGTTCGTATCTCATGTGGGGAAATTATATTTTTCTATTATTTTTTAAACCAAAATAATAATTTATAGTTTGTTTTTATTTTACTTATTTACTTACTTATTTATTTGTTTATTTATTTATTATGTTACGATTTTTTTTTCAAGCAGCCTCTAATAACCCTGTGGGGACGGGACGTAGCTCAGTGTTCCCTTGATGTGCGGTCGGTCTGGTATATATCCAGCCAATGCTCCACAACTGGACAACGGTATGTACTATCCTGTCTGTGGGATGGTGTAGGATCCCTTGCTGCTATTCAAAAAGAGTAGCCCATGCAGTGGCGACAGCGGGTTTTCTCTAAAAATCTGCGTGGTCCTTAACCATATGTCCGTATAACCGTAAATACAATGTGTTGAGTGCGTCGTTAAATAAAACATTTCTTTCTTTCTTTCTTGTATAACCATAAATAAAATATGTTGAGTAAATAAAACATTTCCTTCCTCGTAAAATAAAGATTAATTGAACACAAATATTTTATTTTGTTTTAGCCATAGGAAAAGAAAGACATATTTGTCTCGAAGAAAGGAATGTTTGTTAAGAAGAAAGGCATATGTGTTAAGGAGAAGAAAGGAATATTTGTTAAGGAGAAGAAAGGAATGTTTGTTAAGGGAAGAAAGGAATGTGTGTGTGTGTGTGTGTGTGTGTGTGTGTGTGTGTGTGTGTGTGTGTGTGTGTGTGTGAGAAAGATCCCCAGCCCATTGCTTTGAAGAAAGAACGCGTGACTGCAACTGAACGCTCCGACCTAAACTATGATCTTTTAACTACATTTTAAACACAAGTATTTCCCTAGAGTACAAGCCTTTTTACAGGGCTTTTTTAATTACCAAATAGGTAAATACAGTGGTCGATCTAGGATCGATCCCCGTCGGTGGCCCATTAAGCTATAGCCAACTAGTGTATTATGTCTGGTATATCAAAGATCGTGGTATGTTCTGTCTTGTACACACAGCTCTTGCTACTATAAAGTAGCGGTAGTAATATCCAATCACAAATCTAGTCATAGAGTAAAAAAACACAAAAAACAAACGCAATGGTTTGGTTTTTCATTTATTTCTAAATTACAAATCACTGACACATATATAAAATGGACACACACTGGGTTACATCGAGAGGCCTTAAGGGCGACATGTGAATAATATGAGTGTTCATTTCTCTTCATCGTCGTCGTCCTCCTCATCAGTATCATCATCGTCGGTATCGTCGTCGTCTTGTTTCATCCAAATATTCGCCGATCCATGAACGATACTGATTTAATTTAGAACGAATCTGTGGTCTCACATCTTTGTCTGGATTCACAAACTGTAAAATTTTTCTGGTGTTGGGACCTTTGTCAAAGTAATGCATATAGGTCAGGAAGCGAGAGTACGTGTCTTTAAATAACTTCCATTGCAATGTCTTCATGTTTCTTTCAATGGCATCTTGGGACATGTTTTTTTTTTCTTCGTAGCGTTTCCTCTTGTTTTGGAGATAGTCACGATTGATGTCGAATACACGTTCCACCATGAGACGAATGCCTTCGTTTTCCAGGTCGGGCGACGGCTCTTCTTCTTTTTCATTTCCCTCTTCGCACGTTTTCACGTGTCGCTGCAAGTCGCTTCCGTCTTTAAAGACCAGACCACACGTATCGCAAGACTGCATTCTCTTGACTTTTTTCAGATAGGGTTCTACCTCATCATCTTCTTCGTCGTCACTTTCGTAGGCGGGTATGCCTGGTAGTTTTCTCTTGAATGCGTTTCTTTGCATGATTTGCATGTAGAGCTCTTTCTTCGACAGTGGCTGCAACTCTTCTGAGACATTCGCCGTTACGTTCGTGCTTTTATACCATTCGGACGGCCCCGTCTCTAAACCATTAGGCCGAAGACGCCAATGTTCGGGCGTGGTCGGTTTCAAGTCCACCAAGAGATGTCCGTAGGGCCTGTAGGTAGCTTCCTCAAATCGCTGCATGAAATGACGAGTATTTCCAGGATACATCTGCTGTGCCAAAGTCAGAACTTGCTGCTTGTCGATGGGGTTGTTGAACAGCGCTAGATAATGACAGTTTCTTCTCTGTGTCGGGTCCTTGCTGTGATACAAGTTCTGGTTGATGGCAATCACAGAGAGGTTTCTGTGGTGACTTCCTTCCGTGAACAGATCGGTGATGCGAGGGTCTTTTCCAGCTGTAGACATCAGGTCGTCCAACACGATGAGATTTCTGACTCTGGGATCCAAATAACGATCCTTTTCCAAATTCTCGGGTATGCCTTGAACAAATTTCACTCGAGCAACCATTTTGATCGTATCATAGAGGGGTTGCCATCATTTGTAGAGCCAGATGATGCGCTGGGGAGGTGGGTGGATTTTACCATCCCTTAGCAGTTTGTACAACAAAAATGTTTTTCCACACGACGTGGGTCCCGACACGATCATGGTGAACGGATGTAACAATCTTAAGGGCTGCTGCTGCTGCTGCTGTGTGCTGCTGGAGCTGGAGGAGGCTGCTGAGGAGGAGGTGGAGGTGGTGGAGGAGGAGGAGGAGGAGGATTTCGTACGGAGGAGGAGGAGGAGGAGGTGGTGGTGGGGGAGGAGGAGGACACTGGAGGAGGAGGTTGACTGGTGGAGGAGGAGGACGTGGACTGGAGGAGGAGGAGGTGCCATGCCCCCTGCTGGAGGAGGAGGAGGAGGAGGAGGAGGTGGTGGAGGTGGGTGGATAACTGTGAGGAGGAGGAGGCTCTTAAGGTGGAGGAGGAGGAGGAGTGGTGGTGATGGTGGTGGGGGAGAAGGCCGTGTGGAGGAGGAATGCACTTAGAGGAGGAGGGGAGGAGGAGGAGGAGGAGGTGGGTGGACGAGGAGGAGGAGGTAGGAGGAGGAGGAGGTGGAGGAGGAGGAGGAGGAGGAGGAATACCTCTGCGGTGCGAGGAGGAACTGATTTGGCGAGGAGGAGGAGGAGTCTGGGATCAAAGAGGAGGAGGCGGAGGAGGAGAGAGGTGGAGGATCAGAGGAGGGGGAGGAGGCCTTTTACCCCCAGGCGATTCTTCTGATTTTATAATAAGGTGGTGGCTATCGGAGGAGAGGAGGAGGAGGAGGATCCAAAAGGAGGGGAGGAGGAGGTGAAACGTTGGAGGAGGATTGGACTTTGGTAAATATTTTATGGGGGCTTTGGAGGTATAACCTTGGAGGGATTGAGGAGGAGGAGGAGGAGGAGGAATACTGTAGGAGGATACCAATATTATTTAGACCAGGAGGAGGAGGAGGAGGAGGAAATCGGAGGTGGGGGAGGAGGTAATAGGAGGAGGGGTCCAGGAGGTGGAGGGGAGGAGGAGGAGGAGGTCCTGGAGGACCTAGGTAGGAGGAGGTGGAGGATCTTCTGAGTGATAGGAGGAGGAGGACGAGGAGTTCCAGGAGGAGGAGGAGGAGGAGGGGGGATGAGGAGGAGGAGGAGGAGGAGGAATGGGGGAGGAGGAGGAGGAGGAGGAGGAGGTGGAGGAGGTGGGGGGAGGAGGACAAGGTGGAGGATGATGAGATACGGTGAAAAGAAGATCTATGTAACCTCACCTAGAGATTCTCTAATAAAGTGATCCACACTCGGGACAGGAGCTCTTCCCCATGATGTTGACAGCTTGATAGCAAGTCACAAATGACTTGGTCAGCGTAGGTGTTTACCCCTATTTATAGTTTTCAGGCATTCTGAGAAATTCTCCAGTGGCCTAACTGAGACTGGTTATATACCATCGTCAAGGAGATACCTCTTGTCAATGGCGTCTCTCCTCGAGAATGTATAAACCACATTCTGAACATCTGCTCTGCATGACGACTCTAAATGAAATGACGATATCTGACCCACAGTGTTCCTTTTATAGCCTATTTAGAAATGCTTCTGCCGTTTCGGGGCTTTTTCCACCCGTACCACTTTGTTGTTGTTGTTGTTGTTTCCGTTTCAGATCGGCTTTGGCTTGCTCTACCACTTGTTGTGTTGGGGAGACCATGACGACTTTGGGTGTCGGGGACTTGGTTTTTCCTCTTTTTCTTTTTTCCACGTGGGATCGTAGAGTTCTAGACATCGATCCACACTGTACATGATCTGACTTTCCCCACCACGTTGAATTTCGAAGTGAGGTTGAAGTTTACCTTCTGCCTGCAGTTTATAGAAACGGGTCCACTTGTCCACGTTGGGTACATATAACTTGTACTGGTCTGACATGTTGCTCCTCTGAAAGTTCTATCTCAAATGACGAGTTTTCCAAAACTATTTTACTTATATACCTACCCTTATGACGCATAAAGATATGGTACAGGAATGTTTGAATGTGTGTGATACGTATGAGCAGTGTCCCTCCTCCCAAGCACAAATCTCATCGTGCGAGCTCCCAAAAATAATCGTTACCAAAATATTACCCTTTACCAGTGCTACTACCATAGGGACACGTCCAGAGACACACTCATGGACCCAGTACATAAATAAGAAAGCAAAAAAATGTTATTCACGGTTTTATTCACAACATACAACATGATAACATAGCACACAAGTGTCTAAAACATTTAATGTCTGAACAGGTTGTTCACATAAGGACATCTTGGAGAGAGTCTGTAATGTTCCATCACTGGGTCGTCCATTCTCTGCCATCGGTAGGCGCGTAGTCCACAACAGTAACAGACGACGGCATCGTGGTCTCCCGTGTAGTAGAAACCGGCCTTGGCAAGTTCTTTTGGTTTCTGACGTAATTGTATGGGCCACCACCCAAATGTCAGCATCCGGGCATAGAAATGTCTCATTTCAGGACGATGACAGAACACGTAACGTCTCGAATAGCAATCTTCCTCATCCCAGACAGCATCTGTTTCACAGGCAGCATCCGTCTGATCTGTGGGTTCATCCACGAGTTCGCCATCTTCAGTTCCAACCCCAATGTCACGTGTAGCATCCGTTTGATCCATGAAATGTTCTTCTTGTTTGGTAGCCACTCTTTTGATCGTATGTCTTTCTGAACATTTGCAGACCAAGACGTCGTCCTCGTCGCTACTGCTGCTGCTGCTGCTACTAACACTGCTCGAATATCCCGATGCCATCTTCTTCGTTCCAGATAGAGTGCAACAAGACACAATAATGTCAGAATCATAAAACACGTCTGTTCTCTAGCACAGTCACAAAGCAAATGAAGTGTAAACCATAAATCCATTCTTTTATACCTTCATCCAAAACAAAACTCGTTCACCACTGGTGACACTCGTTAGGGTTGCAGAAGTTACACTGAAGAAATCCCATCTGGTTTTGATGGTCGTCTTGCATGGCGCAGGGCACAATCGAGTTCAGCTCTGGTACAAAGTCACACATGACTGTGAAACAGCCTTTCAGTTTCTCCCATTGTTGTAGAGAAAGGAATATTCCCTTCTTCGAAGGTTTCACGGATTTAGTTTCTTCACACCACCACCACTGACGCAGGTCCACCCCAGCAAAGTTCTTGTCGACACTGACATGGACGTTGACACCAAGGTGTCTGAACAATGTTTCGTCTTTCCCCTGGTTTAATGCTGAAATCGTTTCGTCAATTTGGCTTTTACATCCACACAGTTCGATCCACTGTTTAAGACTAAGGACAATACCTCGCTTGGTGGGGAAAGTTTTCCCCTTGTCACTGTCAAATTTCCGTATGTGAATAGCAGTGTCCCCTTTCCATAACTTGGCCACCACGTAGACGTTAGTTCCAAGTTCTAGACGACATTTCGCTTCATCACTTGTGGAACAGGCCATCTCTGGATTGAACGTAGATCTGATCGTTTTCGGCGAGCGAATGACAATGAAACCGTATCTAGCCTTTTTATACTCTTTCGTGTTAGTCTAGGTAGGTCAGGGGCCGGTCTAAGTAGGTCAGGGGCCGGGGTCAGTAGGACGTTGCACACGGCACAGTAGGCCAGTCTAAGTAGGTCACGGTCAGTCTAAGTAGGTCAGGGCCAGTAGGACGTTGCACACGGTACAGTAGTCCGTGACGTCATCAAGGCCAGTCTAAGTAGGTCATGGCGCCCGGCAGGACGAGGTCACGTGACGTCATCAAGGTCAAGGTCACGGAAAGTAGGTCATGACCCCATATAGGCGTCATGGGGCTATACAGGACGAGGTCACGTGACGTCATCAAGGTCAAGGTCACGGAAAGTAGGTCATGGCCCCATACAGGCCCGCTTACTACTTATCCTCAAATAGTTTTCATATAGTGTTGTATTTAAATATATTTGTTATCATCTGTAAAAGTATGTCAGTGCGGTTTGTGTGCAGCCCTATATGGACGTTGAAGTGGGGAGTAGGGTACACCGGCACTGGTCCACAGTTATGCGTTGCCTCTACCCCATTAGTCCATGAGGCAGACCAAAACCTGGTACCATCTGTGGGCACCAAACATGACTGTTATAATTGTTTTAGTACACACAGGACAAAACGAAAATGCATGATGGACTTTCTAATAGAGTAGCTTTAGCAACTTATCACACTTTTTAACATTTATCATTCAGGTGGTAAAACAATACGAGATGTCTGTGTTTTAGTGTTTGCCAAAGCATTAATAAACCTTGTACATCGGTACCCACAATGTACTTTGTGGTTTTTGCATGTACACGCATATGCACACATACAAACAAACACACGTACACACACAGATATATACGCACATAGCCATACATACAAATATACCCACACTTGCACACCCACACATACACACAAACACGTACACACACATATATATATACACATACATACATACATACATACATACATACATACATAACACAAACACATACAAACCTAACACAAAACAAAAAACCCACGAACACAGACGCATGTACACACATACACGCATGCATACAAAAACACACGCATATACGCTACACACACACACATATATATATATATACACATACATACATACATATATACATACATACATACATACATACATACATATATACATACACACAAACATACATACATAACACAAACACATACAAACCTAACACAAAACAAAAAACCCACGAACACAGACGCATGTACACACATACACGCATGCATACAAAAACACGCATATACGCTACACAAACACACACATACACTTATACCAACTACACTTTCGTTGTTAGCTTTTCCTTTCTGGGGTTTTTTTGGGGAGGAGGTGGGGGTGGGGGGAGGTAGTCGTGGTGGTGGTGGTGGTGTTTTGTTGCTTTTTCTGTGTTTGTGTGTTTTGAGCTCTCTCTCTCTCTCTCTCTCTCTCTCTCTCTCTCTCTCTCTCTCTCTCTCTCTCTCTCTCTCTCTCTCTCTCTCTCTTCTTTTTCTTTTTTTTGCTGTGCTTTGTTTCTTCGTTTTTGTCTTGTTTTAGGGTTGTTTTTTTAATTTGGGGATTGGGGAGGGGTGTTTGTGATTTTCTAATGGTTTGTTTTTTTTTGTGGGTATTTTTTTTATTATTTGTATGTTTATTATTTATTAAATTTTTAAAATTTTTAATTAATGTTTTTTTTTTTTGTGTTTTTTTTTTGGGGGGGGGGGGGGTTTTTAAAAAATTATGTTTACGGTGTTTATGCGTTGTGTCCTTCGGCAAAATTAATGAATATACATTGTATTGCTTTTCTTCCTGTTATATTTATGACATCTTACTTGGTATGGGGGGGGGGGGGGGGGGTTGTAGTCTACTTTGTTTGTCTAATATTGTATTTTAATTCTCTCCTTTTTCTATTAATATTTATGTCTTTCTTCTACTCTCAAATTACAGTGCTTTCAGTCCTCCGATCTGACGTATACCAACTCGCCCGCAGTTTCAAAAACAACTGTTTTTCGCTTTCTATTTTCATTTTTTTTTTTCCAAATTAAATATTCATCCTCTTTTTGACTGCCTAAAAACATCTGTGTTATTTTTCGGAATCTGTTAAAATGATTGTTTCTTTTCATCTGTCAAACGTTAGTGTCGTCTGCCTCGTCCCAGTGACGTCACAACATCTTCATATAACAATACTTTTGTCTGTTTTTTATCCATCTAATATTAGACTCGTCTGCGTTGACATTAGTTTTATGTGATAATAAAGGGAAATATCGACTTTGCCGAGCCCGTCTGTGTTTTTCAAAAGACGCATGGAAATCTAGGCTAGTGGATAATGAACTACTTCTGTGATCAGGCATGGATATATACGGTGAATACTTCATGAGTGGCCGTCAGATACCATTTTATCTCACACCGAGTTGTTTCAAAACGAACCTAACGACCGAAATCCACTGGGATATGTTTGTGGATTTTTTTGTGGGGGTTTTCAAATTGTTTTACAATTCATTTTGTTTGTTATTATTGTTTTGTTTGTTTTCTGTTTCTTGTTTGTTTGGTTTTTTTGTTTTTATTTATTATTATTATTATTTATTTATTTTTTCGGGGGGGGGGGGGAGGGGTTGTTGTTGTCGTTTTTTATGTTTCTTTGTGGTTGTTTAGTTTTGCTTTGTTTTGTTTTGCTTATTTGTTTTTCTTATGGGTTTTTTTTTTTTTTTTTTTTGCGTTTTCTTCTTTTTTTTGTTTTCGCCACCCCCCCCCCCCCCCCCCCCGCCCCCCCCCCCCTGTCTTTGTTTTAGTTTAGTTTAGTTTTGTTTTAAACTAATGAGTTGTAAAATAAATAGTATTTAACGGACATAAGATTAATATCCTATTTCTTACATATTCTCCAAAACAGGTTTAAAAGACATTTAAAAGCATTTTCCACCAAAAACGTATTTTTGGTGTACGGGCTTGCAGATAACTCACCTGTTACATCCGTACAAATCCGTTTCGGTAATATTAAATTCAGTGCACGGTTTGGACAACAATGGAGCAACCAATTGAATTTTCAAACTCAGTCCCCACAATGCGTTTGATATTGCCATGTATCTGAAAACCTGTATTTCTCGCTCCAGCCAGTGCACCACGACTGGTATATCAAAGGCCGTGCTATCCTGTCTATGGGATGGTGCATATAAAAGATCCCTTGCTGCTGATCGAAAAAGAGTAGCCCATGAAGTGGCGACAGCTGGTTTCCTCCCTCAATATCTGTGTGGTCCTTAACTATATGTCTGACGCCATATAACCGTAAATAAAATGTGTTGAGTGCGTCGTTAAATAAAACATTTCCTGAAAACCTGACTCATCTCAGCAAGGTCGACTTTAGTGGGGTGGGCGTTCAGTCACCGCTGCTTCCTTTTATAACGGTAAACTGCAAATCTGTTCAAATATTCCTAAAACAGTTCGTAAATCACCGTTGCAGACAGACAGACAGACAGACAGATAAATTTATTAACGTCTCACCTTATATGTACAGCACACGTAAACAAAACAAAACAAACATGAAAGTGCATAAGCCATTCCTTATGGAATTATTAGCCTGGCCTCGGCGGTGTCGTGGTGAAACCATCGGACATAAAACTGGTAGGTACTGGATTCGCAGCCCGGTACCGGCTCCACACCGAGAGCGAGTTTTACAGACTCAATGAGTAGGTGTAAGATCACTACACCCTCTTCTCTCTCACTAACCATAAACAACTAACCCCCTGCCCTGGACAGACAGCCCACATAGCTGAGCTGTGTGTGTCCAGAATAGCGTCCTTGAACCTTAATTGGATTAGCACGATAATAAGTTAAAATGAACGAATGAAATATGAAAGACAGTAAAGTTGTGTGCCATCCCGAAGGGGGTAATTAATTTGACTTCAGCTATAACAATTTGATACTCTATGTAAGTTTAGAATTTCTGCCAATGCACTGGATGTGGAATCACAATGCTACTCTGATATTCCAAACAAAACACCCCAAAAGACCCCAACAACAACACACAACAACAGATTGTATCAGTGCTGTAACATAAGTGGTAAAAGACGAATTCATTTTATATGTAATCTATTTGCAAATTTAGAGTTAAAGTTAAAGTTTCTTTTGTTTAACACCACCACTGGAGCGCATTGATTAATTAATCATCGGCAATTGGATGTCAAACATTTGGTAATTCTGACACGTAGTCATCAGAGGAAACTCCAAAACACATATTTTACCCCAAAAAGGAATAAAGCTACCACTTGGAAATGTCCATCATACTGAAAAATGTGCGTATGGCGATTTTTTTTTCAAAAAAATATAGTGAGCCTTTTTCTCTCAAAATGGTACCGACATGTGAATTTTGGAGTATTGGCATAACGTGTTTTCTAATGCAGCAAGGGATCTTCTATACGCACTTTCCCACAGACAGGAAAGCACATATCACCCGCCTTTGACCAGTTGTGGCGCAGTGGTTTCGCGCCTGTGATAATGTATGAAACTTCAGCCTGTGATGTAGACAACAACAAGTTGAATCTCTGTATAATATGCATAAGAACGATATGACATAAAGAGGTTGGAATATTTGTTTAACAACACCTTAGAACATTATAAAGAAAGAAAGAAAGAAAGAAATGTTTTATTTTACGACGCACTCAACACATTTTATTTACGGTTATATGGCGTCAGACATATGGTTAAGGACCACACAGATTTTGAGAGGAAACCCGCTGTCGCCACTACATGGACTACTCTTCCGATTAGAAGCAAGGGATCTTTTATTTGCGCTTCCCACAGGCAGGATAGCACAAACCATGGCCTTTGTTGAACCAGTTATGGATCACTGGTCGGTGCAAGTGGTTTTACACCAACCCACTGAGCCTTGCGGAGCACTCACTCAGGGTTTGGAGTCGGTATCTGGATTAAAAATCCCATGTCTCGACTGGGATCCGAACCCAGTACCTACCAGCCTGTAGACCGATGGCCTACCACGACGCCACCGAGGCCGGTCTAGAACATTATAAGTGGACGGCTCCGCTTTGACGTCATTTACAATGACGCAGCCAATATTATTTTCAAAATAATATCTCCAAAGCCAAAGTTGCATAATGATCAAAATCAAATACAGTGAAACCCCTCTAAACCGGACACCCTTGGGACCAAGACAAACGTCTGGTGTTAAGAGGGATCTGGTTTAGAGAAGTTTCAAAAAAGGACTTTGTAAAACGACACAGCCTGAGTTTGAATTCCATCTGCATCATAATATATATAATATAACACACACACACACACACCACACACACACACATACATGCACACACCACACACATACACACCACACATATACACACATACACATACACACACACATACATGCATACATACACACACACAAACACGCAGACACATACACACACATACATATACACACACATACACACATACACACACCACACACACACACATACACACACACAAACACGCAGACACATACACACACATACATATACACACACATACACACATACACACAGACCACACACACACACATACACATACACACGCAGACACATACACACGCAGACACATACACACACATACACACACATATACACACGCAGACATACACCCACACATACACATACACATACACATACACACACATACACATACACACACATACACACACGGACACATACACAGACACATACACACACACACATACATATACACACAGACACATACATACATACACACACATACACACACATGCACATACACACACACATACACACACATACACACACACATACATACACACACACACTGACACACACACACAGACACACACACACACATACATACATACACACACATACATACATACATACACACATACATACATCCACACACACACACATACACACACATACACACCCACCCACACCCACACACACACACACTGTCACATACACACACACACACACTCTCACACACACACATACACACACGCAGACATATATACACACACACACATACACATGCACATACACACACACACACACACACATACACACACACAGTCACACACACACACACACACACACACACTGTCACACACACATACACACACAGACACACACATACACACATACATACACACACAGACACATACACACACACACACACATACAGACATACACACACATACATACACACACATACACACATACATCCACACACACACATATACACACGTCCACACACACACACACATACACACACACACTGTCACACAGAGACACACTGTCACATACACACACACACACACTCACACGCACACACACATCCATACACACACATAACACACAGACACACACACACAGACACATACGTGCATACACACATACACATACATATATACATACATACATGTGTGTATGTGTGAAGTGTGTGCTCTCTCTCTCTCTCTCTCTCTCTCTCTCTCTCTCTCTCTCTGTGTGTGTGTGTGTGTGTGTCTGTGTGTATGTGTCTGTGTGTTCTGTGTGTGTATGTGTGTGTGTGTGTGTGTATGTGACAGTGTGTGTCTGTGTGACAGTGTGTGTGTGTGGATGTGTGTGTGTGTGTGTGTGTGGGATGTGTGTGTATATGTGTGTGTGTGGATGTATGTGTGTATGTATGTGTGTGTGTGTGTGTATGTATGTATGTATGTATGTGTGTGTATGTCTCTCTCTCTCTCTCTCTCTCTCTCTCTCTCTCTCTCTCTCTCTGTGTGTGTCTGCCTGTGTGTGTGTCTGTGTGTGTGCGTGTGTGAAGTTTGTGTGTGTGAGAGAGAGATGTATGTGGTCCCTGTGTGTGTGTGTGTGTGTGTGTGTGTGTGAAGTGTGTGTGTGTGTGAAGTATGTGTGTGTGTGTGTGTGAAATGTGCGAAGTGTGTGTGTGTGTGTGAAGTGTGTGTGTGTGTGTGTGTGAAGTGTGTGTGTGGTGTGTGTGTGTGAAGTGTGTGTGTGTGTGTGTGTGTGTGATTGGTAGGGACAAGAGAGAGAGAGAGAGAGAGAGAGAGAGAGAGAGAGAGAGAGAGAGAGAGAGAGAGAGAGAGAGAGAGAGAGAGACAGACAGACAGACAGATAAACAGACAGACAGACAGACACGTATGTGGTCTCTCTGTGTGTGTGATTTGCGTGTGTCTGTCATGTATATAAATTGGCTTTTGTATTAATGGTATGTTGTATATTAAATTCAGGTGAATAGATATAGTGACTTTATTATTAAAAGTACTAAATTGTTTTTCTCGACGAGTATGAATTCAATTGAATCTCTGTTCAGGTTTCAGGGATTAAAGGGACGTACCCTAGTTTTTAAACACTAACGCATATTTTTTACTATTATAGCCGTTTTTGATAAATGAAATAATACTTTACTTAGATGTTATGGTTTAGATTATCAATTTCCGTACATTTGAAGTGTTTTTGGTCTTCCTGGTGTTTTTAATATCACAAATTGCAATTATCGTATTTTTAAAAACGCACGTGCGTCTGAAAAGTAACAGTTATGGAGTCGAGTTTTAGTCTATTTTTAGAGGGTATTTCACCATTTCAAAGTCACAGACTCACGATTTACTAAATTGTAACTTTATCCAAATGTATTACAGTTTTGTAGATTAACTAAACTTAGTGTTAATTTTCACGGGTTGATACTAGGGTCTGTCCCTTTAAGGGCAGATGCACATCAGGGCCGTAGCTAGGATTTTTTTTTTTTTGGGGGGGGGGGGGCGGGCAACTGAGTAATTAATAGTTTAAAACTCCTTAAACAGTTAAGAAGAGAATTATCTTTAAGTTTCTATAATGCCCCCTCCCCCCCCCCCCCCCCCCCCCGCTAGCTACGGCCCTGCACATATCGTATGACTAGTGACTCGTGCGTCCGCCTACACAACTCAACAACTTCGCCAGTAAACACAGGATAATAATTTCTCTTATTTCACAGTTTTCAAACAAAAGGAAATACTGTCTGTGTGTTTGTTTAAAAACCTAAAGCCCGGCTTGTCACGAGGTGATAAATAAAGTTTGTGATTTTGTGATTTCGTGGCAGTGTCGTGTTTATTCCACCTGGCGTAGGCAACCAAAGACTTGGTCAATCGAAGACTCTTATCAAAACAAAGGAAAAAAAAGAAGAAAAAAACACATTATGCGGGTGAGGTGGGGGTGGGGGGAATTAATGAAATTTCAATGCTAAAAGTAAGGTCTAGAATCTGATTGGTCGAACCGATAGTCTGTATATAGTTCAACAGACGCAAGCGGTCCGTGACGTCACTAATTGTTCACTCGCCAAGAAATATGACTATAATGAGTTAACCAGTGAAATCATTTGATTAAATACATATTTTATTATTTTATTACATATAATGCATATTACACGTGCGTAGGAAGGTGCCAAAATGTGTGTGTGCGTGGGGGGGGGGGGGGGCACACGCACACACCTATACATATAAATACATGTATAAATATATAATTAATGTGCTGTAATTAAACAAAACAAACTTTAAAAAAAAAAAAATATAAATCATCGCTGCTGCTACAAAGTGGAGAAGCACATACACCCCTTGCCTGCACCCCCCCCCCCCCCCCACACACACACCCCGCTTCCTACGCCAGGGTATTATGATACAAAAGGTTCGGGCACAAGTTATCCAACCTACGTATTCTCTTACTGGGAGGGGCGAGACGTAGCCCAGTGGTAAAGCGCTTGCTTGATGCGCGGTCGGTCTGGAATCGATCCCCGTCGGTTGGCTCATTGGGCTATTTCTCGTTCCAGCCATAGCATCACAACTGGTGTATCAAAAGCCGAGGTATGTACTATCCTGTCAGTGGGATGGTGCATATAAAAGATCCCTTGCTGCTAATTGAAAAAGAGTAGTCCATGAAGTGGCGACAGCGGGTTTCCTTTCTCAGTATCTGTGTGGTCCTTAACCATATGTCCGATGTCATATAACCGTAAATAAAATGTGTTAAATAAAACATTTCTTTCTTTCTCTTACTGAGTTTTACCCGTCTCAAACAGGTCTCCGCCACACATTTAACAGGGGCGGATCCAGAAAATATTTTGCGGGTGGGGTGAGTAACTAACTAACTACCTAACGGCAAAGGGGCACATGGACCAACTCAGTAAATCAATGTGCTCTGGTGGTATCCAGCCACGGCGGAGCAGGGTGGTGGTGGTGGTGGTGGTGGTGGTGGTGGTGGTGGGGGGGGGTGTTGGCTGGAATTCGGAATCAAAAATATGATTGGTTGTAAATCTTAAGGCAGAGATGAATTTTACTTGTTGAATGCAGGAAACATCTAGTTTTCAAAGTGTTATGTTATACCCGCAAACCCTCTAGAAATTTTACTTGTCGCCCTCGATCTGAGTCCCCTTCCCCACCCCACCCCCCTGCTTCCGCCGTGTCTGGTGTCGTTAAACAAAACAAACATTTTAACTTTCGTTCCATTACCTCTTTTTGGCTTTAGGTCCCTTGACCTAACTTCTAAAGTTTATTCCAAATTCCGCCCACCTCAAATCCCCCCCCCCCCTCCCCCGACACACACACCGCTCCTGGCCCGGACAGAAATATTTGGCAATGTCAGGGTTGAGGTGCCCTGAGCTCACTGACGTACATATATATACACTGTATATACAGACTATTTACATGTACACAATGTTCATGTTTAAAACATATACTGCATTCAAAAAACTCTCTCATCCACTCACCTACTCACCCCCCCCCCCCCCCCCCCCCCCCCCCACACACAAAATATCCATGTACATCAGTTTTCATACATGTCGGTAATTAGTTTTAATTATTTCTGGGAGCAAGAAAGAAGAGAAAGAAGAAAGGGGAAAAACGAAATATCAGAAGTGAAAGAAAAGAATAACGGGTTGCAAATTTTGTCTTTTAATGTTTGTCTCTAAGCCAGTATGTTAAACTACAGTTGAAAAGGTTCATGTAAAATTGTCAATAAATAAATTATACCATTTCTTCCAATATGTTTCAAAATATTCGTATTCACAGTTTTTAAGCAGAATACACCTTTGAATTTCTAATTTGTTCAATTTTTGTTCTTTCGTTTTTATAGAATAAATATAATATTTTATATTAATAATCATCCAATCTACTACACTGCTGTTTTGTTCACTAGGCAAACCTAAGATAACTATATGTTTATCAAAAGTAATATGTTCACCCATAGTATTTGTTATCCAATTTGCAATAGATTTCCATAGTGGGTTTTTTTTTTAACAAAATGACAATCATAGAATACGTGTTCCATTGTCTCTGGCAGCAGATTACAGAAAGTACATTTATTGGTATCTATATAGTGAATAGTATATAACAAATGGTTAGTTGCGAGTATTCAGTGCAATATTCTGTACTGAAACCACCGCAAAGTTTTATCTCTAGTACACTTAAAGGGTATGCTATATTTTCCATTCCCTTAATGAATAGTTAAAACCTTTTTCCTGATATTTTAATTGTGATTTTGGTATTTGTGATATTTTGCATAGCAGTTTATATTGAAATTCGTTATCATATTATACTTCACCATAAATTCGTCAACAGTCTCCTGGCCCAGACTCAAGTCGGAGATTAAGCCCGTGACAGGCGTGCGTGAAGCTTCAGCGATATATACGCACGTAAAAAATTTACCTGACCTGACCATTACCTCTAGCGTAACAAAAAGGGGGGCGGGACATGGGGCCACGCCTAGTCAGGGAGCCATGGCTGAAATGTTTGGTCAAGATGAACCCTTCTGCTATAATTATTTAAACCATTTTTTATTTCAACTTTATCATTTCAGAAGTTATGAAATGTTGGACTGCTCTGCAAAATCCATTGCGAATTTTTAAAAAGGGCAAATATTTCATGGGCACTCTAGAATTTTCTAAAACTTGTTTTTATAAAAAAAATTAGAAGTGGTTTTATGGAAAGTTGTATCACAAATAATACAAAATAACAGAATATAATATTTCAGAGTAAATATACAATGAGAATGTGTTGGTTTTTTTTTGTCTTGTAATGACGTAGACAGAAAGCAAGATATAGGTAATCCGTTTCCGGCGACGTTGGCGACAACGTCAACGTTTACATGGCTTAAACGTTAAATTTACGCTTGTTTAACTCCATTTCTCAAACACTAAACGTCCTAAATCAATGAAACTTGGTTTATAGCTGCGTCTATGTGTTAAATTTTTTATTTCAAAGTAATAATTTTAAATTAAAATATTATTAATTAGCATTTAACTCAATGTTAAATTTCGCATTTATGTCAGTTTTGTACAGGTTATAAATCCTAGATCAATAAAACCTGATTTATAGTTGTATCTCTGTTAATTTGAAGGCTTTTAAAACAATTTGAAATTTATTAAATTTATTAAATTAAAATTTAAAAGTTAATTAATTTGCTTTAACATGCAATGAACATCTCTGGATGTAACTATGACCGACATGGAATACATTTAAGGTTACCAGAGGCGGATCGGGGGGGGGGGGTTCACCTCTCCCCCCATTTTGCGATAGTTATAATTTTATTAGATATTAATTTTTTTTATTTTTTTTTTACGATCCCCCTCCAAACCTCCCGCAAAGTGCCCTTGGCATTCCACCTCATGTCACTGCCCCCCCCCCACCAAATGGATTTTCTGGATCCGCCACTGGTTACCGAGACATTTAATTCCGAGGAATTCTAATCGTTTATAGTAATGTCGTTGTCCAAGACTAAAATGTAACATGTGTTTAAGAAACATGCGACGTGTGTTATCAAGAGTGGGACAAATAGTACAGTTCCGGAAAAATTATTTGAAAATGATGCAATTGCATAGATATGTTTGTACTACCACTTAAAATAAAATAAAATGTGTATGCATCAGCTGTTATTGCTATTATATATACACTTATCCATTATATAACTCAAACAAGTTCGTGCTTTTAATATCCGGTGTTCATACTTCTACCATTGTTGAATCATCACTTATACAGTTGTATGGTATGGTATGGTATAGGGATTAACGTGCACATTCAGAGCAAGCTGTTTTAGCGCACGCCTGTCGTGAACACAGGTGCCGGCCTTGGCAAGCTTCTCCGTCCAAGACAGGAAATTATACAGTTGTTCAAGCAGCCATTATATAGGTTATCATATTTGTAAGGGAGGA
Source organism: Gigantopelta aegis (assembly GCF_016097555.1). Classification (NCBI taxonomy): domain Eukaryota; kingdom Metazoa; phylum Mollusca; class Gastropoda; order Neomphalida; family Peltospiridae; genus Gigantopelta; species Gigantopelta aegis. Next base: position 15,733,099 of record NC_054705.1, read on the forward strand.
GGGGAGCTTATTTTTACCCTAATGCTTGAATCTGGATAAAAACATACATTCATATTTGCATTACTACCAAACAGCTATATAAGGTTTCAAACGAATTACTACGCATTTTTATATGGATTACTACTAATATTATGGGAAGAATGATGGAAATGCATGAACTTAGTGAAAATGTTTTCGTGACAGCTCATTTTGGGTATTTCTCGCTCCAGCCAGTGCACCACGGCTGGTACACCAAAGGCCGTGGTATGTGCCACCCTGTCTATGTGATGGTGCATATAAAAGATCCCTTGCTGTTAATCGAAAAGAGAAGCCCATGAAATGGCGACAGCAGGTTTCCTCGCTCAGTATCTGTGTGGTCCTTAAACATATGTCTGACGCCATATAACCGTAAATAAAATGTGCGTCGTTAAATAAAACACTTCCTTCCTTCCATCGGTTTTGCCCGAATGCGAAGGTTTGCTCCAGCACTGGGATTATGTGGTGGTGTATCTGTGCGTGCGCGTGCGCGCGCGCGCGTGTGTGTGTGTGTGGAGGATGACCCCCTGATATCCCTACATGTATTCTTCTCTGGTTGTGCTCCACATAAGCATCATAGAGCACGTTACATAAGTCTTGCACGTGAGTATGACTAAGTAGTTTCATTTCCTGCCTTTACAAACTATATAGGGCGGGTCGTAGACCAGTGGTAAAGCACTCGCTTGATGCGCGGTCGGTTTGGGATCGATCCCAGTCGGTGGGCCCGTTGAGCTATTTCTCGTTCCAGCCAGTGCACCACGACCTGTATATCAAAGGCAATGGTATGTGCTATCCTGTCTACTGGATGGTGCATATAATAAAAAATCCCTTGCTACTAATGGAAAAATGTAGCGGGGTTCCTCTATAAGACTATATATCAAAATTACCATATGTTTGACATCCAATAGCCGATGATTAATATATCAGTGTGTTCTAGTGGTGTCGTTAAACAAAACAAACAAAATATGGGTCTAATAAGTACGCATGGCCTGGTGCTTATAAAAATTTTAGAGTCTAGACTTGAGACTCTAATAGAGTCTGAGACACTAATGTCGTGACAACGCCAAACAAATTGTATGCGTGTGACGTCATTGGAAATTGAGTCTGAACTCTATATACGTTTTATAAGCACGGGCCCTGGTTACACATTTACACATAGTTTGTTGAGAGAGCAAAATGCGGTACTGAAGAGTGAACACGCTTGCTTTTGATAAATTAAGAGGGCGGGATGCTCGATACCTAGCCAGGGTTACTTGGTCACCGTAAAGGCACACTGCTAGGGATAACGCTAGTTAGAATCAGTGGCAGATCCAGAAAATCCATTTGGTGGTGGGGGGGGGGGGCAGTGACATGAAGTGGAATGCCAAGGAAACTTTGGGGGAGGTTTGGAGGGGGATCGTAAAAAAAATAAAAAAAAACTTAATATATAAAAAATTATAACTATCGCAAAATTTAGGGGGGGGGGGGCCTAGATTGGTATCTGAGTATAATATTGTGCTAAGCAAAATACCTGTTAGAGTTTAAGTATCTACACCACTCATTGCTGCGGTAGTTATTAGTCAGAGGCGGATTATGGGGGGTTCCAGTTGCACGCCCCCCCCTCCCCCGCGGGCTAAAAAAACAAACCCAACCCCACCACGTAGGTCGAAATTGATGTCCACGTAAATTTTTAATTTCAAATTATAAACATTTACATATTGTTTCGGACCCCCCCCCCCCCTTACCTAAAGCATAATCCTACCCTGTTAATTGTACCCACTCTTTTCGAGCGTATGAAGCACCGACCATATGTTTGTAACCCCCTTCACAAAATCTTGGATCCGCTCCTGACTGGAGTTTACAAGGGCGTTGTCGCCGCCACCTGGGTAAAGATTATTTTAATTGTGAAGGTACAGAACACAAACAATAAGTTGAACATAATCACTGACCGTGTATATTATTAAATCGTGAAATGAGCCATAACCTGACCTTGTTTCGCTGAATACTTCTCAAATACAACCACAAGGAGGGGGGATGACTTTTGTCTTCTTAAAATTGAAAAAAACCAAAAAAAACATTTAAAAATCCGCACAAAAAAAAATAATTAAAAAAAACCCCTTACCCTCAAAACAACAACAAACAAAAAAATAGCCCACAAAAAACAAAACAAAAAACACAAACAAACAAACAAACAAAACCCCACATAAAACATGTAAACACAAAAACAAAGTAAACAAAAAAAACCACGAAAAATCTACCCCACGAAAAAAATCAAAAAAATCTGCACCCCCTTTCCCCACTCCCGCCTGAGGGGGGGGGGGGGAGAAGACAACATAAGGAAAGAAAACAAACTCCAGCAATCTTCCCCTCCCCCCAAAAAAACAACAACAACACAAACAAAAAAAACCCCAAAAACCCCAACCCCCCCCAACCCTAAACAATAAAAACAAACAAAAACCCATAAAAACAGACCATACCCAATTACTTAAAAAAACAAACAAAAAAAAAAAACAAACAATAAAATAATAATAATACTAGTAATAATAATAAAAAAAAATCAAAAAAAAAATCAAGAACTAAAAATAAATAAATAAAGAAGAAAAGAAGAAAAAAGAAAGAAAAAAAAGAAAGAAAAAAGAAAAGCTAAACTTAACAAACCCACCAACAAACAAAAACATCCAGATCCAACACTCATCCTGTACAGCAATTAATAATGATGATGATGACGACGACGACGACGACGATGATGATGACGTTGATATAATGATAATGATAACTACCTATAAATAAAACACACACATAATTATATATTTGTTAAATTGTCCAGTTTACTCATTCTTAACACGTTTTTGATTTCACGTTTACATAACAATCATTAACATATTACAACCAACAAAAACATCATCAAATCTCTACAACATTTGTATTTATTTCTCTCCCCAAAAGGGAATTCCGTAAACATGTTTACCTCATCACGTACCGCTTTCTCTCCCTCCAATCGCAAGGCCACGATTTTCCTTTTTTCTTATTCACGAGGAATCCCAGACCGCTTAGCCAATAAGCATGTGGTATATTTGCTGATGCTCGCTCTTGGATCTATATACCCCCTATGCACTGTTTTTGTGGGTCAGGAGCGCGAGCTATTGCGCGCTAATATGGGTCAGTAGAGCTCTCGTGTTAGAAAGGTGTGAAAACGGCGAAGATGAGGGCAATTGTTTACAAAAAACAGTAATTTCTGATGTTTGTCCTTCTGCAAGTGTTCGCACGTTTGAGGTGAGTGTTTTTCATTTGAAGGATGTGGAAAAAGTCATGTTTCTTGAATACGTCTGTGTTCAAATGCCGATTGATCAATTAAAATGTCAGTCCATTTTTTTTTTCCTTCTTCTTATTACGTGCAACTGCCCCCATTTTGGAGAGCAGGTGGTTAAAGCATGTTCCGTGTTTCGATAAATAGACATGTCGTTATTAAAGTAATTTTATATCTTTTCTAAAGAGGCATGATTTGGTTTTGGGAGAAGCGACAGTAGCTATTTGATGGGTCGGTTTGTGCTAGTAACCGAGTTTTGAGCTGTGAGTGACGGGGAATAGAAAAGCATGTTGTGTTAAATTTCGCTTGGTATGTTGTTTTGTATTTCGCCTGCGGCTTTCGGGTGATGTAAAGCGGAATGTTAGAATAAGTGAATAGACTTACAAAAGGGAAAAAAAAAGGATAGGCGAAAAGTCCAATGGCATATGATATGCTTTTTTTTTGCAGAATCAGTTATTGTAGTGTTACATCTGGGATCTTGAAAATAGTTTCTTTTTTCTTTATAAATATAAGCTTTACTCTGTGGTTGGATCGAAGGTTCAAATCTCCATGGTGGATCTATACACTGATTATTTTTTGTCCTCCGTTCCAAGCAGTGTCCAATAATGCATATCAAAGAACATGGTATGTGTTGTCCTGTTTGTGGGGGAAATTGCATATATAAAAGATCTTTTGCTGCTGCTGAAAAAACCCATCTAGCAGGTTTCTTCTGTCACCAGATAAGGCTTTCTGCCAGAAAATAATTTGAGGTTTCGTAATAAAAACAAAACCGATTGTAAGTGCCCCTAGTACTAGGTAGTTATTACTTTGAAATATTTGAAATTGGACTGCTTTTTATGTGCTTTGGCAAATTTTAAATGGCAGTTCTCTTACTATCATTTATAATATAATATAAAAAGATCACACACACACACACAGAGAGTACAAAACAATCTGGCTACAGATTTATCGTAGGCTATGACACCATTCCACACACGACTGATAGAAATCAGCAGAAATGTTCACTAGTCCACCGGATAAGTACATGTAGAATTCTACTTGTCTGCCAATATTTTCACTTGTCCAAATAAGTGATTTGTTTTATTCAAGTGCAAGAACGATGTTTCTCATTGCTCAAAATGAAAGTGCACTGAACATTTTCACTTGTCCACTGGACAACCATTGAAGTATATTTTGCTTGTCCGAGCAGATTTTCACTTGTTGGGACAAATGGACAAGTGCGTATTTTGAACACTGAATGATATCAAAGGCTATGATAATATAGTGCTAAGACAGCTTATTGGGCTGCTCTTTAAACACTATTACAGTAGTTCTCACTCCAGCCAGTGCACCATGACTGCTATACCAAAGGCTGTGGTATGTGCTACCCTGTCTGTGGGATGGTGCATATATAAAAGATCCCTTGCTACTAATGGAAAAATGTAGCAGGTTTCTTCTCTAAGACCGGCCTTGGTGGCGTCGTGGCAGGCCATCGGTCTACAGGCTGGTAGGTATCTGGTTCCCAGTCGAGGCATGGGATTTTTAATCTAGATACTGACTCCAAACCCTGAGTGAGTGCTCCGCAAGGCTCAATGGGTAGGTGTAAACCACTTGCACCGACCAGTGATCCATAACTGGTTCAACAAAGGTCATGGTTTGTGTTATCCTGCCTGTGAGAAGCGCAAATAAAAGATCCCTTGCTGCTAATCGGAAGAGTAGCCCATGTAGTGGCGACAGCGGGTTTCCTCTCAAAATCTGTGTCACTAACCATATGTCTGACGCCATATAACATAAATAAAATGTGTTGAGTGCGTCGTTAAATAAAACATTTCTTTCTTTTTCTTCTCTAAGACTATATGTCAAAAATGACCGAATATTTTATATCCAATAACCGGTGATTAATAAATGCATCTGCTCCAAGTCTAGTGGTGTCATTAAACAAAACAAACTCTTTTTTAACTATTACAGTATAATATTATCTCTCCCCCCCCCCCCCCCCCCCCCATTAAGAAGATTTATTTTGTGTGTGTGTATATATATATATATATATATATATATATATATTTTCTTTTTTTCTTTTTCTGGAGGAGTCTGGACACAATTTGCCACAGTGTGGATGTTCCCCAGCACAATTTTCTGCACACTCACCAAAATCTGTGGTATGTGCTATCCTGTCTGTGGGATGGTGCATATAAAAGATCCCTTGCTGCTAATCGAAAAGAGTAGGACATGAAATTGCGACAGCAGGCTTCCTCTCTCAATATCTGTGTGGTCCGTAACCATATGTCTGACGCCATATAACCGTAAATAAAATGTGTTGAGTGCGTCGTTAAAAAAAGAGAAAGAATCTTAGACAAACGTGTATTTTTTAAATTGTGAAAAATGCGTTTTGGAGTATTGCAAACGTTTTAAACTCTGCTGTTATATGGTTTACTCTGTTCTGATTGGGTGAAAAAAGAAAAAGAAAGAAATATTTTATTTAACGATGCACTCAACACATTTTATTTACGGTTATATGGCATCAGACATATAGTTAAGGACCACACAGATATTGAGGGAGGAAACCAGCTGTCGCCACTTCATGGGCTACTCTTTTTCGATCAGCAGCAAGGGTTCTTTTATATGCACCATCCCACAGACAGGGTAGTACATACCACAACCTTTGATATACCAGCCGTGGTGCACTGGCTGGAACGAGAAATAACCCAATAGGCCCACTGATGGGGATCGATCCCAAACCGACCGCTCATCTAGCGAGAGCTTTACCACTGGGCTATGTCTTGCCCCTGATTGGATGACGTTCCTAAAAGTCTTAAATGTTGTCCTTCGATGAACCCCACAAAATGTTGCCGTTATGTGAATGAGACATGGCTAAGAAGGTTTTTATCCCGTCTTAAAGTAATGGGTAAATCTGTACAACAAAAATAATGCTATGTTTATCTTGTCTTTCCATAATGCGTATTAATGTATAACAAAGATAATGGTGTGTTTATGTCTTTCTATTAATTCGTAATCTATAACAAAGATAATGGTGTGTTTATGTCTTTCCATAATGCGTATTAATCTATAACAAAGATAATGGTGTGTTTATGTCTTTCTATTAATTCATAATCTATAACAAAAATAATGGTGTGTTTATGTCTTTCTATTAATTCGTAATCTATAACAAAGATAATGGTGTGTTTATGTCTTTCCATAATGTGTAATGTATAACAAAGATAATGGTGTGTTTATGTCTTTCCATAATGTGTAATGTATAACAAAGATAATGGTGTGTTTATGTCTTTCTATTAATTCGTAATCTATAACAAAGATAATGGTGTGTTTATTATGTCTTTCCATAATGTGTAATGTATAACAAAGATAATGGTGTGTTTATTATGTCTTTCCATAATGCGTAACGTATAACAAAGATAATGATGTGTTTATTATGTCTTTCCATAATGCGTAATGTATAGCAAAGATAATGGTGTGTTTAGTATGTCTTTTCATAATGCGTAACGTATAACAAAGATAATGGTGTGTTTATTATGTTTTTTCATTTATATAAAAAAAGAAAATGGTATGATTTTCATTTCTTTTGTAATTAATGGGTAATGTATAACAAATACAGGAGTGATTTTTAGTTTGTATTTCCAAAATGGGTAATGTATAACAAATATGATGGTGTGTTTATATTGTCTTTATAATTCATGGGTAATGTATAACAAAGATAATGGTGTGTTTATTGTGTCTATAATTAATGGGTAATGTATAACAAAGATAATGGTGTGTTTATTGTGTGTCTATAATTAATGGGTAATGTATAACGAAGGTAATGGTGTGTTTATCTCATCTTTATAATTAATGGGTAATATATAACAAAGATAATGGTGTGTTTATCTTGTCTTTATAATTAATGGGTAATGCATAACAAAGATAATGGTGTGTTTATCTTGTCATTGTGATTATCTTGTCTTTATAATTAATGGGTAATGTATAACAAAGATAATGGTGTATTTATCTTGTCTTTAATGGGTAATGTATAACAAAGATAATGGTGTGTGTTTATCTTGTCTTTATAATTAATGGGTAATTTATAACAAAGATAATATTGTGGTTTTTTTATCCCCTCTTTCCATAATAGGTAATGTATTTATAACAAAGATAATGGTCTTTTTGTTCTCTCTTTCCATAATCATAACCCATATTAATGGGTAATGTGTAACAAAGATCATGGTGTTTTTATCCTGTCGTATATTTAATGGGCAATGTGTAACAAAGATCATGGTGTGTTTATCCTGTCGTATATTTAATGGGCAATGTGTAACAAAGATCATGGTGTGTTTATCCTGTCGTATATTTAATGGGCAATGTGTAACAAAGATCATGGTGTGTTTATCCTGTCGTATATTTAATTGGCAATGTGTAACAAAGATAATGGTGTGTTTATCGTTTCTTTTGTAGTTAGCAACAGGGCTAGCTCTGGGAAAGCAAAACATTTCGCCAGATTATCTATTAAACTTAAAAAATTGCAGAATTCAACGTTTATTTTCTAAAAAACTATTGTCAATTACTACATGCAATCATTTTGCCAAACTAAAATAAAATTTGCAATTGGCGAATTTGGTGAGTGCCGTAGCTATAGACCTGAACAGGTAATATATAACAAATATAGCACTGTGGGTTTTTTGGTCTTTCCATAATGGGTAATGTGTAAGAAAGATAATGATGCTTTTATCCTCTTTCCATAATGGGTAATGTGTAAGAAAGATAATGATGCTTTTATCCTCTTTCCATAATGGGTAATGTGTAAGAAAGATAATGATGCTTTTATCCTCTTTTCATAATGGGTAATGTGTAAGAAAGATAATGATGCTTTTATCCTCTTTCCATAATGGGTAATGTGTAAGAAAGATAATGATGCTTTTATCCTCTTTCCATAATGGGTAATGTATAAGAAAGATAATGCTGTTTGTATTCTGATTGTGGAGCAGGAAGCAATCTCTGCTTAACATTTTTAATCCGAAAGGAAATCACGGTCGGTGTGGGATCGACCCCTGTCGGTGTGCCCATTGGGCTATTTCTCATTCCAGCCAGTGCACCATGGCTGGTATATCAAAGGCCGTGGTATGTGCTATCCTGTCTGTGGGATAGCGCATATATATAAAAGATCACTTGCTGCTAATCGAAAAGAGTAGCCCATGAAGTGGAGACAAATAGTTTCCTCTTTCAATATCTGTGTGGTCCTTAACCATATATCTGACGCCATATAACCGTAAATAAAATGTGTTGAGTGCATCGTTAAATAAAACATTTCTTTCCAAAAGGAAATGTTAGACATTGAAAAGCAATTCTAAAACACATGTATTTATGTAAACTGTATTCTTATTTTATGTAAATTTAGAATACAGTATGTAACTTAATATTGGTCACTGATGCCACATTTTAATGTCAGCTTTGTTGGAACTAATTTCTCATTCTCAGTAGTTATACAATTGAAAAGCAATTTAAACCGCTTGTTAACTTGATTATCGGAAATCTCATTGTGTACTAGTATTTTGTGTGGCAATGGAAATTTCACTTTTTTTCCTGTCAGTTGTGAACAGAAAGTATCAAAATTAGTTTGTTTTGTTTGACGTTCCCACTAGAGCATAATGATTAATTAATCATCGCCTATTGGATTTCAAACATTTGGTAATTGCGACAAATAGGGGTGAGTTTACAAAGGCTGTTTATGTCTTATGCGTGTGTAACTGTACATACATTTACAATGCTTAAAAACCTGCGTTTAAGAAAAATGGGCTTCGTAAATTTGTCGCATAGTCTTAGAGAGGAAAACCGCAACATTTTTATTGTGAACCTTGAAATGTGTATGAAATACCTCTTGCTGTTAATTAATAAAAAGTATAGCCATGCAGTACAAGTAGCTGGTTTCTTCTCACACTTTCAGCCCAGACTGACGAGTTGTTTGCCCATGGCAGCATGCTTGAACATCAGGGCTCGAACTTAAGAATTTGTCTCCCTCGGCAATATTTAAAAGAATTGCCATGGGTGAAACAGTCCAATGACGGCAATTTTGAACCTGCCTATGGCAATTTTTTTTGAAAGTGACATTTGCAGCAAATAAACCTGACTGAAAGGCTATCTTGTTATATGTAGACATCTTTTAAATGTGCAAACGTTAAATATTGGCAGATAATGTAAACTAGGTGTATACATTTTGCCATTGTTGAGGAGCTTTACCTGTGGCACAGAAGTACCATCAGTGATGCTCGCTACCTACAGCAATTTATATCTCAATGGTGGCAGTTGCCGTTGGTGCTGCCGTTAAGTTCTAGCGCTGGAACATTAATTAAATATTAGCATGAAAATAAATTTTATCTCATTCATTCATTCTTTAAGGGGCGGGACGTAGCCCAATGGTAGAATGCTCGACCCATTGGGCTATTTCTCATTCCAGCCAGTGGACCACGACTGGCATATAAAAGGCTGTGGTATGTACTACCCTGTCTGTGGGATGGTGCATATAAAAGATCCCTTGCTACTAATCGGAAAGAATTGCCCGCGTAGTGGTGACAGCAGGTTTCCTCTCAATATCTGTGTGGCCCTTAACCATATGTCCGACGCCATATAACCATAAATAAAATGTGTTGAGTGCATCGTTAATAAAACATTTCCTTCCTTCCTTCATTCTTTATTGACTTTGAGCTACTGTAAAATACTTTATTTTTGCGGGATCAAATTTTTGCGATTTAATGAAAATGAGTCGGTTCGTGAGCGTTTATTTTCACGAATCTGCCATGCCTTCCTTCAATAAGAAAACACAGCAAAACTTTATTCAACCACGAAAAACGTGAAAATAAATTCCATGTGAAAATAAAATGTTTTACAGATAAAGCTCATATGTTACATCAAGAAAATATATAAATACATAATACACAAATACATAATACACAAATACATAATACACAAATACACAGGTGAACAAAATGATGACACGTTATGATATAATGTACAATGGAAAGTAAGTAAACAATAAATATATAAATATATAAATAATAATAATTTAAATAAATAAATAAATAAGATAACTACATAGTGTTGTTTCTTAACTGGGTAGCTTGATACAGGTAATTTCCTAAATTGTGTAACTGCTTAATGTTATTAATAGAAAATAGTTGAATAAATTTGTAAACAGATTGTTTTTCCAATAGTAAGGTTTAATATAATTATGACCTTCTTAACTCACTATAAAATAGACATACCAGTACAAAATGAAATTCATCTTCAATATCTTTTATCACAAATTAAACAATCCACTGGCATAGGAAGGGGGGGGGGGGGGGATGTGCCCCCCACTTTGCAGATATTTTGCTTTATAATTTAGTATAAAAGTGTGCCCTCACCCCCCTTTTTGGCACCTGTTAATTATCTGATACTAAACAGACTATGTACTCCAGACTAATTAAAACTGGTCTGCATTGATCACTTCAGGCCTGTTGCACCATCTGTCAATCAAAACCATCTGAGATCTGTCAATCAAAACCAGTCTACCAATCAGAATGTTCCTTCAAACATGATCATTTCAATCACTATCCATTATGTAATGTAAGAGCAGTTTCAATAGGCTTATGCCTCATCTGGCTAATTACCAAGGCTAGACAATGATGTAAAGGTGTAATGGTGTTTTACTGTCATTTGTGTACTGAGGTGATCCATTCATGCACCATCCCTGTCTGTGATTATCATGAACAGTTGTGATCACCATGAACAGTTGTGATCATCATAAATAGTTGTGAGTTGGTCATCTTATTCCTTCCATTCTCCCCCTCCATCCCCCCCAAAAAGGAACAAAAAGAAGAAGACACCCCTCCCCACACACACACAGACAAAAGTTCAAAGTTTGGTTTGTTTAACAAGACCACTAGCAGTGTTTCTGCCAGAAAGAAAATTTTGGGTATGGCGCTATGGGATTGAATCAACAATCAATAATCAACAATCAACAAGGGGTATGGAGGGCATCTCCCGGAAAGAAAATAGGTTAAGTTTAGGGTTAGGGTTTAGAAAAGTGTACAGTAATAATAAGAATAATTAATTTTGTCATACCCGTTTTACCCTCTGGCAGAAACCCAGACTATAGCTCATTGATTTATTAATCATCAGCTATTGGATGTCAAACATTGGCTAATCATGACTTACATGTATAGTCTTACAGGCTTTCTGTCAGAGGGTAAAACGGGTATGGTGCCATACCCAAATTTATTTTTCATATTTTATTTGTTTGTAAAGTAAAGTTTTTTTTTTTATTTATTGACGTCACTAGAGCACATTGATTTTTTATCTTATCATCTGCTATTGGACGTCAAACGTATGGTCATTCTGACACTGTTTTTTTAGAGGAAACCCACTGTTGCCACATAGGCTACTCTTTTATGACAGGCAGCAAGGGATCTTTTATTTGAGCTTCCCACAGGCAAGATAGCACAAACCATGGCCTTTGTTGAACCAGTTATGGATCACTGGTCAGTGCAAGTGGTTTACATCTACCCATTAAGTCTTGCGAAGCACTCACTCGGGGTTTGGAGTCGGTATCTGGATTAAAAATCCCATGCCTCGACTGAGATATGAACCCAGTACCTAGCAGCCTGTAGACCGATGGCCTAACCACAACGACACCGAGGCCGGTTTATTTGTTTGAGTTGACCTTTTGACAAAATTAATGATTCTTATCATTACTTTATGATTTTCTTAACCATAACCCTAAACTTTACTCATTTTCTTTCTGGGGGAGGCCCCCCATACCCCTAGTTGACTCTTGTTGCATTCAATCCCATAGCACCGTACCCCAAATTTTCTTTCTGACAGAAACGCTGTCTTATGGAGGAAACCCTCCACATTTTTCCATTAGCAGCAGTGAATCTTTTATAACCACTATCCCACAGACAGGACAGCACTTACCATGGCCTTTGATATATATACCAGTCGTAGTGCACTGGCTGAAACAAGAAGTAGCCCAATAGGCCTACCGATGGGGATCTCTTGTAGACTGACTGTGCACCAGGCGAGTGCTTTAACACTAGGCTACATAGTGATTTCCATAGAAATTTGGCAAGGCATGGTAGACCAAACACTTTTGGGGCATTTTCACTATTTTCGGGGCACTTTGTTTTCATTAAAAATACACAAAAATTAATTGAAATAAACATTAATGTAATTTATGTGCTTGCTTTAATAAATGAATGGCAAAAGATGTAAAAGGCATATTTTATTAATTAATAATACATTTTTGGATGTTTTTTGAAGGCAATTTTAAAATTAGTTAGAATTTTTTGGCTTGTTTAATCTCAGGGCAGCATGGTGCTGATTAAGGCAAGATGGTGCTAGACTATTGAGGCATGGTGCTGCACCATGCTAAAACAAGCTAGGGAAAACACTACTACATCCCTCTGCCACAAACACAAATGAAAAAGAGGAAAGAAAAAAAGTTACGGTTGTACATCATTTTGTTAGTATAGGTTGGTCTATAGACATGAACTTTTGATAATTACTTTTTCAAATAAAGTGGGAAGGGGAGGACTTCATAAACTATTGTGACATTTACATGTAAGTGATTCTTGATAATGTAAGAGGGAAAAAGTTAAATAGATTTTAATTGCCTTAATTTAATGACATAAAAAAACCCACATCGTCTAAAACAAATTGATTTTGTCGGAACTTTATTGTGAAAGAAGAATTCGTCAAATTGTTAACATCGTTTTTGCACCAAATTTGAATTTTTTATTTGTTTTAATGACAAACTAAATTATTTTTGGATCGTTTTTATGTTTAAAAAACCCCAACTCAATTTAATTGTCTTTTAATACTAAACAAAGGTGTGTAGGTATTTGTTTGACATCTACATGCAGTCTTTATGATTTGATGCGACCCATTGTACCCGCTCACCCGTGCTTGCATAAAACGATTTCTGCGTGGGTGAAAAACTGCTCGCCACATCACATGCTAATATTGCTAATTTATTGACTTAAAATTACAGTTCACTTACTTTTTTGATAGACAGGATTTCTGCCAGAGGGTAAAACAGGTATGGCTCCATACCCAAATTCTTTGCAGATTTTTTTTTTTTACGTTAACCTTTTGACAAAATTAATTTCTCTTATCATTAATGTATGCTTTTCTTAACCCTAACCCTAAACATAACCAATTTTCTTTCTGGGGAATGCTTCCCATATCCTCTGTTGATTGTATAGTTGCATTCAATTCCATAGCGCCATACCCGAAAATTTCTTTCTGGCAGATACATCTAACAACACCTCGCAGATTCTCCATTTACACACTGAGAACAATTACTCTCTTACATAATTTCACGAGAACAATTTATTGTTCACCATCTATTTTTAAACCATAAGCACTGCTACATGTAAATACTAACCCATACTTTATTTGTAAAGTTAGAAGAAGAATTTTTTTTTTAATTAAAGCTGCAACGATCCACTCATGTTATCAGGGTTCGAAATGGCCTGTGGCCAGGTCGCCAAATGCGACCAGTGTCCTGTTTCGGCGACTTAAATATTAAAAACAATGGCATTAGTTGCCCAAATAATATTATTTGGGAGATCTTCTTTAGAGCTATAACATATGAGCCACTATTAATATTTGTATTGCATATATTTATTCCACATTAAAATCTTGCTCGTGGTTCATGGTTCGCTTACCTTAATTTGCCAACATCCATTATAATTTTTTAGGCCACCATATTTTTTGGCGAGTTTTGAGCCCTGTGTATCTGGTTCATCTTATGCCACTTTCTTTTGGGAAGGGGCCTATTTTCGGATCCATAGAACTCCTGGATAAATCCCTGTAATTGTATGTCAACTCCACTTCAGGAAAAAGTTTGTGTTTCAAAATCTTAATTATTGATAGTTTTAGTCTGTTGAAATGTGATTATCGACTACTGTTTAATGTTTTAAAATTGTCGAGGGATCTCTGAAACTTGTGTAGCAGATCACAATGCAATACTGAATAAAATATTCCCAGCCCTTTTCATCAACGTATTTCTGGATTCAGGGCTTCTAGAATGTTAATAAAATGCACTAGCCATGGGGTCAGTGATTTTAAAAATATTCTAGCCACGATTAGAAATTCACTAGCTCTACTTTACTTTAAGTTAATAAAAGTTTACTAAATAATAGTAATAATCAGATATGTCGCCTAAAGAGGGAGATAGAGCTTAAAAACACTAACATTGGGGATTTGGGCAGGATATTCATATTTGCAACATTTGACCAAAACATTTCACTAGCCGTCGGGCATGGCAATAGTAGTTATTTACTAGCCCAACATTGAATATCACTAGCCATGGGAGTGGGGCTACCATAATCTAGAAACCGTGGGATTTGAAAACTTGACTTATACACAGCAATATACGGTAACTTGATAGATAAAGCCTATGAACATGAGCTGGCAACCACCAGTGCATTTGCACTGTTAATGTTATTTACTGTTGTTTTCCAACAAAAGTCTGTCTCTCTTCTTTAAATATTTATTCATCAGGTCGTTTTTTTCATTTCAATTTATGTTCATGCTGAGACGTAGCCCAGTGGTAAAGTGGTCGGTTTGGGATCGGTCCCTGTCAGTGGACCCATTGAGCTACTAGTATTTCTTGCTCCAGCCAGTGCACCACGACTGGTATATCAAATGCCATGGTATGTGCTATCCTGTCTGTCCCTTGCTGCTAATCGGAAAGGAGTAGCCCATGAAGTGGCGACAGCAGGTTTCCTCTCTCAATATATGTGTGGTCCTTAACCATATGTCCGACACCGTCAATAAAATGTGTTGAGTGTATTTCCTTCCGACATGTGTTGTCATATAAGACTAATGTCTTAGCAGCACATACCATGGCCTTTGATATATACCAGTCGTAGTCACAAAATATGAATACTACAACTCCACAAAAATATTAACTGATAAAAAGAGGAACTGTTCATGGCTAATAAATCAGTGTGCTCCTAGTGCAGTAGTCATTAAACAAAACAAAGTTTTAACTTTTTAACTCTGTAGTATTTTTAGCCATATATAATGTGTATTAAAGCGACATACCCTAGTTTTTAAAAACGCATGTTTGTCTATGACATAATGATTAATGAGACAAACTCAAGTTATTTTTGACAGTATTTCCCTGTTTAAACCTCACAGACTTTAGCTTCTCTCTGTTATAACCATATCCAAATGTGCGTTAAAGGTTTGTAGATTGACTAAACTTAAGTGTCCATTTTTACGAGCGGAAACTAGGGTCTGCATCTTTAACATTGTTGCATTATGGGATTCTAGCTACAGTGAAATCTCTCAAGACTGGACCCTCTGTAAACCGGAATTCCTGTCAAAACCAGATGTTTTTACAGAGTCCCTTTTTAAAAACCAAGACAGAACTTAACATCTATAAACTGGTTCCCTCTTAAAAGCGGACATTTGTCTTGGTCCCAAGGATGTCCGGTTTAGAGGGGTTTCACTGTATTTGGTATCGTCCAACCATCTGGAGAGCAATGGTATGTTTGCCTGCTATTCCAAAATGAGGGGGCGGGACGTAGCCCAGTGGTAAAGCGTTCATTCGATGCGCCGTTGGTCTGGGATCAATCCCCATCGGTGGACCCATCGGGCTATTTTTCGTTTCAGCCAGTGCACCACGGCTGGTATATCAAAGGCTGTGGTATGTACTACCCTGTTTATGGGATGTTGCATATAAAAGATACCTTGCTGCTAATCAAAAAGAGTAGTCCATGAAGTGGCCGACAGCGGGTTTCCTCTAAATATTTGTGTGGTTCTTAACCATATGTCTGACGCCATATAACAGTAAATAAAATGTGCTGAGTGCGTCGTTAAATAAAACATTTCTTTCTTTATTTCCAAATGAGAGGCTATCCTTATTAAGTTACCAATACACTTTGAACACTATTAGTGTGGTTAATATTAAAGGTTAATTTTATCACATAAAGTAAAAAATTAAGACCACAGAATATATTTTTTTGCCAAGTTGGAGTCAAATATCAGGAGACGACATTATGCCTGTTTTCCTTTCCAATAAAGGCTATGTCAATTTTAAAAAAAGAAGAAGAAGTACTATTGAATTACACGTCCTTTTTATTTTTAGTGACATAGTTCATGCAATTCGATATTCCCCTGGTAACAGGATTGTAATGATTGAGGTACTGAAAAAGACGAAGAATGATGTCACTACGAATAATGATGTCATCATGGTTTTTCAAATAAAGTTTGAACATTGGCAGTGGTCTCTCCAGTATTCAGAAAAGGGATGGAGGGAATCGGTAGAGCTGGTTCCACTTATAGATAGGAAGGGATGGTACCTAAGATTTGCCGGGTACAAGTACTTCGAAAATGTCTTATAAACGACGATGAACCTGATTACTCTGGTAGTTCAAGACGATGACATGACTTGTGATTTTGGATGATGGCCTAAATAAACGGATGGTGGATATTATTATCGCTGCCAATGGATGGCGGGTGTATTAGAAATAATTCTTTAAGAGATGGCGGGCCCACCATCGCTTATGACATGTAGCGAGACCCCTGATTGGT
Organism: Gigantopelta aegis; assembly: GCF_016097555.1. NCBI lineage: Eukaryota > Metazoa > Mollusca > Gastropoda > Neomphalida > Peltospiridae > Gigantopelta > Gigantopelta aegis. The sequence goes on from NC_054705.1 coordinate 15,749,951, forward strand.
GGCAGTGGGTTTCCTCTTTTATTATCTGTGTGAACATCTAAGGAAGTTTTTTTTGTTTTGTTTAATGACACCACTGGAGCACATTGATTAATTGATCATCTGCTATTGGATGTCAAAAGGAATGTACATTTAAAGAGTAAATGGAACATCTAAAGAGTAGATATTTTGTAAGATACTGTGGTGCTTACCAGTAAAGAAGGAAAAAAAAATAGGAATAGAACTTTACTGATTATTGGGAACACAAAGTTCACAGTAAAATAAATTAAAATCCTATAGCCCATAGCTAGTTAACATTTAAATGCAATAGAATTGCATGCACAGCTCACATTGGAAATAGTTTTGATTTAGCCAAGTTTCCATGAAAATCAATCAAATGTGGCTAATTTAAAAAAACGGTTATTAGCCAAATACAAAATGTACGTATAATGGTACGTATAATTGTTAATAATTATAAACTTCCGTTACATTCATTACAACATAACGCCGACTCATCCCATTGGTCCAGACGTAGCAACGGAAGTGTGTTCAATTCTTGATGAACATAAAAATTATGTCATTAGGGAACGTCATATCTGATGAAGGAAGGAAATGGTTTATTTAACGATGCACTCGTCACATTTTATTTACAGTTATATGGCTTTGGATATATCTAATGACGTCGTTTTATATGGGCAAGTTGTCATATTGAGCGTTATTGTTTATGGACCAAAATTTTTTTCAAAATAAAGTATGCACTTCTAATGTTATTATTTGCAAGTATGATTTAAATTTAATTATAAGTATCGTTTGTTGTTTCTTTTACGTTCATCTTGGTATGAACAAAAGAAATCATCGGCAAACAGACAATCCTTAAGGGGATAGACACTAGTTTTTAAACACTAAGGCATATTTTTCACTATTAAAGCCATTTTTTTATCACTGAAATCTACTTAGATTTTATTGTTTAGATTAACCACTTCGATACAACCAAAGTGTTTCTCATCACCCTGGTGTTTCTAATACCACAAACTGCATTTTTCATATATTTTTTTAAAACGCACGTGCGTTGGAGAAGTAACGGTTTTGGAGTTACGTTTTAGTCTATTTTAAAGGGTATTTCACCATCACTGATTCTTGTTTCACTGTTCTACCCACATTTGTTACAGGTTTTTGTAAATTAAGCAAACTTAGTATCCATTTTTACGTGTGAAAACTATGCCTTAGTGTTTAAAAACTATGGGGCTATTTCTCAGTGCACCACAACTAGGAATACATACCAAAGGCCGTAGTATGTATTACCCTGTCTGTGGGATGGTGCATATAAAAGATCCCTTGCTGCTAATCGAAAAGAGTAGCTCATGAAGTGGCGACAGCAGGTTTCTTCTCTCAATATCTACCGGCCTCAGTGGCGTCGTGGCAGGCCATCGGTCTACAGGATGGTAGGTACTGGGTTCGGATCCCAGTCGAGACATGGGATTTTTAATCCAGATACCGACTCCAAACCCTGAGTGAGTTCTCCGCAAGGCTCAATGGGTAGGTGTAAACCACTTGCACCGACCAGTAATCCATAACTGGTTCAACAAAGGCCATGGTTTGTGCTATCCTGCCTGTGGGAAGCGCAAATAAAAGATCCCTTGCTGCCAATCGGAAGAGTAGCCCATGTAGTGGCCACAGCGGGTTTCCTCTCAAAATCTGTGTGGTCCTTAACCATATGTATGACGCCATATAACCGTAAATAAAATGTGTTGAGTGCATCGTTAAATAAAACACTTCTTTCTTTCTCTCAATATCTGTGTGGTCCTTAACCATATGTCTGATGCCATATAACCATAAATAAAATGTGTTGAGTGCATCGTTAAATAAAATATTTCTTTCTTTCTTTCTTTCTTTTCTTTCTTTAAAAACTAATGTCTGTCCCTTTAAGCATTTTCTAGAACCAGAATTCACAACCTACATTCTACATGTACATGTAATATATTATGCAGCAATTGTCTCTGTTTTTCTGTACATACAGAACCGTAATTGTCATTACATATATATATATATATATATATATATATATATACACACATGTACATGTTCTTCTCTGTCCGCAAGACGATAACAAAGCCATAAAAAAGATTTAAAAAACAGAGCAAAGGGACTCTCCTCGGACTACTGAGCTGATGTCAAGTTTCTCCCGTGACCTACAAACGGAATTGAGGTCACGTCATTAAGCCAGTGGTCTCCTGTATCTGCAGGTGTTTTTTTTGTGGTCAGCTTCTTCATTCTTGTTATGTTTTTGTTTTTTTGTCTTTTTTTTTCCTTCATCATATTTTTTTTTCCCTTTCTTTAACTTATACAATAAAACGCGGTGGTTGTAAAGGGCTGTAATTCCACCCACGAGATGGCCATAATGAGTGGAGAGGCCACTGTTCATCAGGGCATTGTCCCTATCCCCCCCCATCCCCCATTGTCCCTGCCAGTAACTCGATGCTCCAAACATAACTGGTGGAAAATACCTCTTTGTGTAATCTTTGTGTAACCTGCCCAGCGTGAGTGTCAGACTACCCTGATTTTTTTTCTCTTCTTCTCGCCCCTCTGGTCCTAGGTCACGCCTCACTGACCCCATGGCAGCGAAGAGTATATAGCCTTTATTAGACATGTGCTGTATGCGTAACATAAAAAACCCTGGGTGTATGTTAAACAAGCGCTCATAAATTCGGTCAGTGTACGGGTCCGTGGCTTTAGAATTGTTTTGTTGTGGTTTCTAGGTTTTTTTTCAATCTCTGGCTAATAATAATAATAATATTCGTCCACCTGTGTTTTGCTCCGAGGGGGAGGGCGTGTCACGGACTGGTGGATGAAAGTTGATGATTTACGTCTATTATTAGCCTCCTGCCAGATGCTGGTGATGATACAATGATTAATAATACTAATATTAATACTTTGAGGTATTACTCGTACAAGGTATATAGTTACCTGTCTGATCCAATTAAATCAAATTTAATGTAAACCCTTTTCACTACTTTTTCTTGTTTATGTATGTATGATACATGCATGTTTGAAATGTTAAATATTAATACTTTGAGGTATTACTCGTACAAGGTATATAGTTACCTGTATGATCCAGTTAAATCAAATTTAATGTAAACACTTATCACTACTTTTTCTTGTTTGTGTATGCATGTTTGAAATGTTAAATATTAATACTTTGAGGTATTACTCGTACAAGGTATATTCATGATAATATAAAAGCTCTGATGTAAACCCTGTCCATTATTTTTTATTAGTAGTATGATATGATTGAAATAATATTAAAATTTTAATTTATTAGTTATATAAAAGGAATATTTATGAGTTAATGATATAAAAGCTCTGATGTAAACCTTTTCCATTATTTTTTATTAGTATAGTATGATATGATTGAAATAATATTAATACTTTAATTTATTAGTTGTAAAAGGTATAGTTATGATCATCAAATGTAATGTAAATTTTTTCCCTTCCATTATTTTCTTATCAGTAAGATTTGATTGAAATATATAATGTTAATATTTTAAAGGGACATACCCTAGTTTTTAAACACTAAGGCATATTTTTTACTATTTGAGTTGTTTTTGATAACAGAAATCATACTAAGTTACTTAGATTTTATTGTTTAGATTATCCATTTCCATACATTCGAAGTGTGTTTGGTCATCCTGGTGTTTTTAATATCACAAAATGCATTTCTCATATTTTTAAAAATGCACATGCATCTGAGAAGAAATAGTTAAGGAGTCGACTTTTAGTCTATTTTAAAAGGGTATTTTACCATTTCAAAGTCACATACTCGTGTTTTGCTCAGTTGTAACTTTAATCCAAATGTGTTTCAGGTTTGTAGATTAACTAAACTTAGTGTTAATTTTCATGGGCTGAAACTAGAGTGTACCTTTAACTAAAGTTAGTATTAATTTTCACGGGTTGAAACTAGGGTCTGTCCCTTTAACTAAACTTAGTGTTAATTTTCACGGGTTGAAACTAGGGTCTGTCCCTTTAACTAAACTTAGTGTTAATTTTTACGGGTTGATACTAGGGTCTGTCCCTTTAACTAAACTTAGTGTTAATTTTCACGGGTTGAAACTTGGGTCTGTCCCACTCAACACATTTTATTTACAGTTATATGGCATCATACATACATGTATGGTTAAGGACCACACAGATATTGACAGAGGAAACCTTCTGTCGCCACTTCATGGGCTACTCTTTTTCAATTAAGGGATTTTTTATAAATAAAACATTTCTTTCTTTGTTTCTTTCAACTAGCTGATAACTAATAAGTACACAGTGCATGGTGTCGTTAAACACCCTTTGCACTCAGCCCTTGAATCTGTGCATCAAATACACAAAGGATAATTATGCACGAGCCCACCTTAAATGGCAAGAAAAAACACCCCCCTGCACCCAGTCCTTGAAGGATACTTATGCAGGATGCCCATCTCAGCTGTCTAGTATAAGAGCACTCACACTCGCACAGAACACACATTTGCACAGAACACACGCATGCACACACACACACAGCACTCACATGCATGCACACAACACACGCACAGCACATACACAGCACACACGCACACGTACCACACACACACAACACACAGACACACACACACAACACACACTCGCACAGAACTTACGCATGCACACTCACAACACACACAGCATGCACACAACACACGTACACACACACAACACACACACACACACACACATACACACACACACACAGACAGACACAGACACCTCTGCACCCAGCCCTTGAATCTGCATGAAATAAAGCAAAAGATAATTATGCATGGTGCCCATCTCGACTGTCTAGTACGAGCAGTATTTACCATGGTTCCTATACTGTTGACAGGGTTTCCGATGTCTTGATTAGTCTGTTCGGATTACACGCCAATACATCAGCAAGTCTGTGATCAAATGAAGCAACGGAATGTGTCGCCAGGTCGTTCATCACAAATCTACAAGAAATAGGTCTCATATCAATTTTGATCAATAAATATGGAAGTTAATTGTCTTGTCTCTACCAGATTTAAACAGGGCTGCTCGCTTGATGCGTGGTCGGTCTGGTATCAATCCTCGTCAGTGGATCCATTGGGCTATTTCTCTTCCAGCCAGTGTACCACGATTAGTACATGTATATCAAAGATTGTGTTAGGTACTACCCTGTCTGTGGGATGGTGCATATATAAAATATCCCTTGCTGCTAATTGAAAAGAATTGCCCATGAAGTGGTGACAGCAGGTTTCCTCTCTCAATATCTGTGTGGTCCTTAACTATATGTCTGATGCCATATAACCGTAAATAAAATGTGTTGAGTGCATTGTTAAATAAAACATTTCCTTCCTTCCTTCTTTAAACCGGGCTACATACATGTAACTCTGAGTGAGGAGAACGTTTCGCCAAATTATCTTTTACTAGACTTTAGAATTGTAAAAACCCGGTTAAATTTTCTAACAAAATAGCAATTATCGTATGAAATTATGTTGCCAAATTAAAATAAAGTTCACAATTGTCGAATATGTGGCGAAGAAGAAGAAGAAGTGTTTTATTTAACGACGCACTCAACACATTTTATTTACGGTTATATGGCGTCAGACATATGGTTAAGGACCACACAGATTGTTTTTAGAGGAAACAAGCTGTCGCCACATAGGCTACTCTTTTACAACGGGCAGCAAGGGATCTTTTATTTGCGCTTCCCACAGGCAGGATAGCACAAACCATAGCCTTTGTTGAACCAGTTATGGATCACTGGTCGGTGCAAGTGGTTTACACCTACCCATTGAGCCTTGCGGAGCACTCACTCAGGGTTTGGAGTCGGTATCTGGATTAAAAATTCCATGCCTCGACTGGGATCCGAACCCAGTACCTACCAGCCTGTAGATCGATGGCCTGCCACGATGTCACCAAGGCCGGTAATATGTGGTGAGTGCCAGAGCTAGCCTTGGTTTTCGGTGGTTGAAAACCTAGCACATTTAAAGTATGCTCTTAAAGGCATATTCTCACAGACCACTGACCTATTTAATGGTCTAACAAAGTATTACCTGAACAAAAATTATATTTGTCCCTAAATGTACTTTATTCAACCATCTTCATAACCACCATACTCCATTTATTGATTACATTTTGTAAACATAATTGAATTATGGCAATGGTCCATAATTAAAAAACTAAAATTGCCGAGAGGGATGACATGGATTTCACTCCATCATGGTTCAGTTACGGTGATGCGATAGCTAGATTTGGTTTCCAACAATTCATGTAATTTTTATTTATTATCCATTTTTAGAGAAATAAGGTCCTAAAATCCGTGACAGTATGCCTTTAACAAAAATGGTTTCATTTTCTTTTACAAACTCAAAATACAAAACATATCTACAGTTTTTATAAACTTTTATGGGGTTTTTTGTCGACATATACTAGTATATGTTTTACTAAAAAATAAAACATACTTTTAAAATGTTACTTTGATTAGATGTAAAGGAAATCGAACTAAAGGCAACATTCAGACAGAGAACGAAACATCAACACTTTGTTTTATTTAACAACACCACTAGAGCACATTGATAATAGTATCTAATTTTACCCTCCGCACCCCCCTGGCAGAAATCCTAGTTACTTTTAATAAGTTGCTATGGTTACAGCATAATAATGTATACAATTTGCCCTACATGCATAAAAACAATTTGTCAGCAATTTAATTTACTAATTTTTTTCCAAAATAATTGCAACTTCAGTTTGTCTTCGGGAAACAAAATGAGACACTTCACACTTTGATATAACCATGCTGGTTTTCATAAGTCTTTTTTTTCAAATCTGTTAATGTTATAGATTGTATCTGTGAGAATCAGTTTTCTATTATTACAAATGTGAAGATAAAAAAGCATCTGTCACATGGATTGATTTTGCCATGTACTTTAGCAGGACAGAAACCTACAAAGTGATTTTTGACAAAGCTATTGTCTTTTACGTTATCATAATGTAAAGGACAATAGCTTTGTCAAAAATCATAACGGTTATGGTTCAGTAAATGTCATATTTAAAAAAGAAATTCAGTCTGTCTGGTACGGGGTGAGACATAGCTCAGTGGTAAAGCACTTGTTTGATGCGAGGTCAGTTTGGGATCGATCCCCATCAGTGGGCCCATTGGGCTGTTTCTCGCTCCAGCCAGTGCACCACGACTGGTATATCAAAGGCCATGGTATGTGCTATCCTGCCTGTGGGATGGTGCATATAAAAGACCCCTTGCTGCTAATTGAAAAAAGTAGCCCATAAAGTGGTCGACTGCAGGTTTCCTCGCTCAATATCTGTGTGGTCCTTAAGCATATGTCCGACACCATATACCCGTAAATAAAATGTGTTAAGTGTGTTTTGTTTAACAACACCATTAGAGCACATGCCTTGATGAATTAATCATCGGCTAGTGGACGTCAAACCTTTGGTAATTCTGACTTGTAGCCGTCAGAGGAAGTAACATTTAGTTAAACAGAATTATTTTTGATAATGGCTATACACATACAAAGAACACTAAGTTTTCAAATTACCTTTTTAGCGAATTGGTAATGGTACGGGAGCCAGGGTCGATTTATCTATGTCAGAGAGTCAGGAAGGTGTGAACATTGATTCTTATGTAAAACTATGTGTAGATTTCAGATCTGCAACTCTTACTTGTCTAAACCTGTACGTTAATTGAAAATTTGCATTCTTTTAATGGTACATCAAAGTAAATTTTTGTTCGATCTGATGCTACACTAAATATAATGACATATATATTTGTCAAATTCAAATTTAAATCACATTTGACGAATGACAGCTTAAACTGTACGTGGGAGCCGGAGCCGGGGGTTTGAACCCAGTTCATAACAGCTGTAAGGCCAATGACTTAATTAACCTACAAATCACTGTGTGAGGCCGTTATTTTACTTAAGTCCGATTTTCCTTTACTTTTGTACTTAAATCACTTAGCATGACCCTTCCTACCCAGTCTGAATATTGCACAGGTAATGTGTTTGCCATTGCATGATGGAATCAAAGCTCAGCAACTAATCAACTAATGGAATTGATTGCACGTTCCCAGCACGGCTTGTTGGAGGAAATTGATTTCAGGTAGCCGCACCACACCTGGAATTATATGGTTTACGGACAAATTAGTAAGAGTGCAGTGTACTTGAGGACACTCTTTTTGCTTTCTTGCTTTCTTGCTTTCTTTTTCTGTTTTTATTAATACATTTTTTTTTTGTGTTTATCAGTGTACTTAGTTGAAAAATTGATTTTTCTTCATTTCAAGGATATCTTGTTAATGGGGTTTAAAAATAAGTAGATTTTTTTTTAAAAGTTTTTCTTTTTTTATATATTCATATTTTAAAAACAACCAGCACACTGATTATATGTAGGTAGGTTGGTTAGTAGGTAGGTAGGTATGTTGGTAGGTATGTTGGTAGGTAGGTAGGTATGTTGGTTGGTAGGTAGGTAGGTTGGTAGGTAGGTAGGTAGGTAGGTTGGTAGGTAGGTAGGTAGGTAGGAAGGTAGGTTGGTTGGTTGGTAGGTAGGTTAGTAGGTAGGTAGGTGCATTGGTAGGTACGTTGGTTAGTAGGTTGGCAGATTAGATACACATGTAGGTAGGTAGGTTGGTTGGTAGGTAGGTTGGTATAGGTAGGTTGGTAGGTAGGTAGGTAGGTATGTATGCAGACTATGGTATATGCTGTCCTGTCTGGGAAAGTGCATATAAAAGATCCCTTACTGCTAGTGAAAAAAAAATGTAGTGGGTTTCTTCTAAGATTTTATGTTAAAAATTACAAAATGTTTGACATCCAACAGGTAATGATGAATAAAACAATGAGCTCTAGTGGTGTTGGTAAACAAACTAGTAAAACTTCAGGTCCGTGGCTTCAATGACATCTTGGGGCGGGAGTTAGCTCAGTCAGTTGAGTTCTCGCTCGGGGTACTTCCGTCGCAGGATCGAACCACCTCGGTGGATCCGTTCACCTGATTGTTTTGGTTTTTTTCATTCCAACCAGTGCACCACAACTGGTCAAAGGCTGTGGTATGCGCTTTCCTGTCTGTGGGAAAGTACATATAAAAGATCCCTTGCTGCATTAGGATTTCGGCTGATGACTACGAGTCAAAAAGACCAAACGTTTGATATCCAATAGCCGATGATTAATTAATCAATGTGTTCCAGAGGTGTTTTTAAACAAGATGATTTTTTTTTTTTTTAATGACATCTTTGGTTATTTTGTAATGTGACGTATTTTATAGACACAGACAAAAAAAAGAGAAAAGAAAACGGATATAAAACCATTTGAGCTCTCTATTCACCGTCATAAAGGGCACAATTACTGAGAAGCACAGGTGGAAAAAAATATCACGTAATTAGTCTATGAAAGATAATTTAGTCGGGACCGACTTGTGGACGTTTTTAGGTCAGCAGCATACTGGCAAATATGGTCGCTAATGACGATACTCGGCACTCGCTCATGCCACTGGGTGGCATAGGAAACCGGTGACAAAATGATTTTGCATCTTTGCTCACAGTGGATTAAATTTAAAAACGAATCGCCTGTTGATACAGGATAGCGTTTTTCTTCGTTTGTGTCTTTTTTATGTTTCTTTTTGTTTCTTTGTACTTTACTTTATTGATTATATTTGAATAAAGGAAAACAGATATTAATTACAACTGTCAGTTATTCTTTATTAATATTATGTACAGTGGAATATGGTATGGTTGTTTCGGGCTATGGGTTAATTTCCGGAATTTTACTTAATCAGGGTTCTTCCACGTCCTGGAAATCCTGGAATGTCCTTGAATTTTGTGATTTTAGAATCCAGGCCTGGAATATCCTGGAAAAAACATTGAATTTTATTATGTCCTGGAAATTTAGGCCAAAAATTTGGTGGTTTATTTTTCCCCCGACTTTACTTTTGTCCTGGAAAAATAACAAAGTCCTGGAAATGTCCTTGAATTTCATGTTTTTTCAAGTGTAAGAACCCTGTTGATGCTGAATGGACCAGTGCCCCCTTGACTGGTTTTTCAAAGGCCGTGGTATGTGCTATCCTGTCTAAGATTGTACATATAAAAGATCCCTTGTTACTAATGGAAAAATGTAGTGGGTTTCCTCTCTAAGACTATGTCAAAATTACCAAATATTTGACATCAAATAGCCGATGATTAATAATCAATATGCTCTTTAGTTGTGAAATAAATTGCTGTATATAGGTCAGGGACTTTAACAATAACATATTCTGGATTAACCACTGGATACAAATTATTGCAGTTGATTGAAAGGATCATTTTTGGTTTTTATTCGTGTTATTCAACTTACTATACTAGCACACCAACAATGCTATACAACCCCGAGTCATAACCTCCACTGCAGAATTATCTCCCCTTGCCAGATGTATAACCTACACCCGTGCATGGGCAGACCGTATATCCTTGGTTTTTATTCTTCAGTCCACCATTGCAGTCAATGTTTGTACTAGCTCTTGACATTTTTATAACAAACGTTAATGGTTTAAAAGTGCTATATAGATGGGCTCAAAATTGCTGTTATAGTGAGGAATTTATCTTTGGGAAAAACAAAACAAAATATCATTTTTAAATTAATAAAGCAAATATAATTTGAATCGGTTTATGACATTTGATATTATGGGTGGGTACCGGGATGTGAACCATGTACCTACCAGCCTTATATCCGTGGATTTTAACCACGACACCACTGAGGCCGGTCTGACAGAGCACTGTGTGCTACATGTTAATTTAAATCCCCATGCCAGTATACATCATTGTACCATATCTGATATGGTTTTATAAAAGGAGGTTGACCGGTCCTTTATATGCATACTGTACACAGGTCTTCAGATGATGTGTAATTACACTTAAAAGTTCATTGACTTCTGCCTAACCTGGCCCCCGAGGGGTGTGCTGAAGCTAGCTGCCATGTTACCCCATGCCATGCATTATCGTTAATACCTGTAGCTATTTTCAGACATGCATAACATTATGAAATGCCAAGGCTGACAGATTCCAGGTCAGTCGTTGGACCGTGACCTGTTTGTGAAACATGTTTTCACCAGCGGTTTGCTGAATCGCTTGATAAGCTTTCAACACAACTGTAGGCTGTGGTGGTCCCAGTGCAATTGTTCAAAGTTGCATAACTTTTTTTTTTTTCAAACTTTTTCTAATTCTTTTTCAAAAGAGCCTGATGGATGGAGGTAAATGCAGAATACATGGTTTTTGATTGCCTCCCTTCAGGTGTCAGTTCAATGTGGCATTGTCTGTATGTCCAGCCAGCCAGCCAGCCAGCCAGCCAGCCAGCCAGCCAGCCATCTCTTTATATCCATCCATCCTTCAAACTTTTTATATCCATCCATCCATCTGTCCATCCTTACATCTCTTATATGCATGCATCCATCCATCCTTCGATCTTTTTATATCCATCCATCCATCCATTTATATCTGTCATTCATCCATCCATTTACATCTTCCATTCATCCATCCATTTACATCTTCCATTCATCCATCCATTTGTTCCATTGGTGCATCCATTGGACTATTTCTCATTCCAGCCAGTGCTCCATGACTTGTCTATCAAAGGCCATGGTACATGCTATCCTGTCTGTGGGATGTTGCATGTAAAAGATCCCTTGCTACTAATCGGAAAGAGTAGATCACTGTGTGGTGACAGCGGGTTTCTTCTCTTAATATCTGTGTGAATCTCAGGACTCACTGGGTGTCAAGCCAGATTTTTATCTTTAAAAAAAAGAAAAAAAAGTACATTTTCGTACTCAAGTCCTTCCCACTGATACCCCCTAATATTATATATTTGAAGTGAGCTCAGTGGTCTAGTGGATAAGCTGCTGGACAATCAAGCTGACGACAGTGGTTCAAATCCCGTCAAAGCTGTCACCCTCTGTCTATCATTCTCATTATCTTAATATATATAAAAAAACTTTTATATATTTGAAGTTCAACTCTAAACTACTATATACATGATTGTATTCATTGTAAACTGATGATGAGTGTGTTCTGTATTGTCATTGGTTAATTACATTCTTTTTACGGGATCAAATAAAAATAACACCCGGAAAGCTAATGACATCATTAAAAAGTGACATCATTAGCAATTTGGAACAGGGTAAGTTCACAATTCAAGGGTCTACAGTTAGATTGTAGCCAGGTATTTTTTTCAAGAAATACAAAATATACACGTACACATGTATATAGTTCCGTTGAAAAACGATCCAGTTTACAATGGACATAACCATATTGAGTTTTTAGATTTGCGGGTGCTATTGTCTATTTGATGCCCGTAAATGTTTCATTTGGCTAAGGCCTTCGGTCAAAAATGACATTTGCAGGATCAAATAGACAATAACACCTGTAAATCTAAAAACTCCATATGGTTATCTCGTACATGTAATTGCCTCATCATATATAGTTATGCTATTTATCATAGTGTTAAACCAAAATTTATGATTCACGAAATAAAAGTCTTCGAATTCCACTTCGATTCGCTTTCGGCAAGATGGCGAGCATCATTTCAAACCTGGAGTACATTCATACATATACTGACCACGTTTGTCCACTCGGAATTATTGATTTTTTTTTCTTCTCTCTCCCGACTGCCCATACTCGACAATATGCAACATGCGGTCTAATCGTGGATTCCTCATCATGATATACGCATCGATCGCGACATACAATCCAGTGGAATTAGGCCACCTAAACCTACTTTCTGAAATTACCACGACATATTCGCAGAAATCATGCCAATATGTCGGTCAAGTTGTTTTGATCTTGTAGGTTGCGGCGTACGCCACATGAGCCAATGGACACAGGACACAAATTGAAAACTATTCATATCACTGGGAAATTAATGACCACCGCGCGCTAATGCTAATTGCGAATGCGCTGATTGCACCCGAGATGGAAATGGCAATCCATACAGTGTTTTTTTTTTCTCTCTTTCTTTCCCTATAGATTAATTTGCCATGGGATGTTTTTAACATCATCTGTAGGGTAAATATATAAAATGCAGGTTAATGGTAAACGTGATAAGCTAAAATATTGATTGACAATGCTGAATGGCGTATGTGGACTAATTGCATGTCCGCTCTCCGCAAAATTTGCCATTTACGGCGGCGATGCTTAAGACGAACAGCTTGTTTTTTCCCATGGTCTTCACGGTCGGCTCCGAAATGGTTTTGGGCTCACAAGGTATGTACAAAAGTTAATTTTTAGTAGTAGATGGAACAGGATTTAATTGTTTTTTATATACAAAAAGCAAAAAACATTTAAAGAAAAAAACATTTTTAAAGATAAACTTTAATGTACAGATAAATAGGTAAAAGGTTGGCTCCAAAATGATTTTCAGTTCACAGGGTATGTACAAAAGTGAATTTGTAGTAGTAGGTGGAACAGGATTGAATTTTAGTTTTTTACAAAAAAACACCCCAAAAAAACATTTAAAGAAAAAAACATTTTTAAAGATAAACTTTTTTAATATACAAATATATAGCTAAACGGTCGGCACAAAAATGATTTGGGCTCACAGGGTATGTACAAAAGTGAACAAGTAGTAGTAGATGAAATAAGATCTTCTTTATTTAATTTTTTTTAAAAAGATAATTACTTTTTTAAAGATAAACCTTTTTTTTTTTTAAATATACAAATGTGTGTAAAAGTACAGTTAAACTGTTTTGTTCTTTTTCTGCCAAATAAATTGACGGACGGATGGATGGATGGATGGAAGGAATGAATGATGGATGTTTATGTGAGTGGGTAGCTTGACATTGCTGAATAGTATATGTGAAGAGTTTAGGCGCAAAACGCGATATATCCATTTTTCGTTTTCAGTAAAAGTGACTTTTTTAATTGGCGTATATCGCTGATGAAAACAAACAAAAAAACCCCGAATTTACCCAATACAATTTCATAAGGATCAATCGCGGTTTGCGGCAAATCAGCGGGCCTACGATTAGCCCTTACTGACATACAATAATGGCTTAACTAAAAAAAAAAAAAAAAATGGTTTATATCGTGTTTTGCGCCTGAACTCTTCATGTGGACTTATTGCATGTCAGCGCCACATAAAGTTTGTCGTAAACAATGACAATGCTTATGATAAACAGCTTGTTTTTTCTATATTGTCTTCTATAGGCTCTCAGGAAATAAACAAAAATGAAGGTGTATATAAGTTAAAGGTTGTTTTGTTTAACAACATTACTAGAGCAAATTGATTTATTAATCATCGGCTATTGGATGTCAAACATTGTAGTAGTTCATTGTAGATGGAATAGAAGTTCATTTATCTTTTATAGATTTGTTTCTTAAATTTCAATATTAGATGAAATAGAATTTTGTTTATCTTTTAAAGACATTTTTTATTTATTGATTATTTCATTAGTTAGTAAATATATAAAAGTACAGGAAAAGAATTTCCTTTGTTTGTTATTATTTTTATTTTATTAATATACAGTATTACATAAATATTTAGATGGATTGATATGGGCATGAGTTGATGATTTGTGGATTCATGGTTGGACGGATGTGGCGATGAATTGTTGGATGGATGTATGAATGGATAAGTTATATGGATGGATGAATGGACAAGTTGTATGGATGGGTGGGTGGACAAATTGTATGGATGCATGAATGGACAAGTTGTATGGATGGATGGATGGACAAGTTGTATGGATGAATGGATGGAAAAGTTGTATGGATGGATGAATGGACTAGTTGTATGGATGGATGGATGGAAAAGTTGTATGGATGGATGAATGGACAAGTTGTATGGATGAATGGATGGACAAGCTGTATGGATGGATGGATGGACATGTTGTATGGATGGATGGATGGACAACCTGTATGGATGGATGGATGGACAAGTTGGATGGATGGATGGATGGATGGACAAGTTGGATGGATGGATGGGTGGACAAGTTGTATGGATGGATGAATGGACAAGTTGTTGGATGGATGGATGGACAAGCTGTATGGATGGGTGAATGGACAAATTGTATGGATGGGTGGATGGACAAGCTGTATGGATGGATGGATGGACAAGTTGTATGGATGGGTGGATGGACAAGCTGTATGGATGGATGGATGGATGGACAAGTTGTATGGATGGGTGGATGGACAAGTTGTATGGATGGATGGATGGACAAGTTATATGGATGGGTGGATGGACAAGCTGTATGGATGGATGGATGGGAAGGTTATATGGATGGGTGGGTGGATGAATGGATATTGGCATCAGTTGATGGATGAATAGATGTGTTTGATGGATGGATGGATGGACAAGTTGTATGGATGGATGGGGAACTTGTATGGATGGATGGATGGACAGACGGACAGATGGATAGACAACTTGTATGGATGGGTGGGTGGATGAATGGATATTGGCATCAGTTGATGGATGAATAGATGTGTTTGATGGATGGATGGATGGACAAGTTGTATGGATGGATGGACAAGTTGGATGGATGGATGGGGAACTTGTATGGATGGATGGATGGACAGACGGACAGATGGATGGACAACTTGTATGGATGGGTGGGTGGATGAATGGATATTGGCATCAGTTGATGGATGAATAGATGTGTTTAATGGATGGATGGATGGACAAGTTGGATGGATGGATGGGGAACTTGTATGGATAGGTGGGTAGTTGATGGATGAATAGATGTGTTTGATGGATGGATGGATGGATGGATGGATGGGTAGGTGAGTGGATAGATGCATGTATGTTGGCATGAGTGGATGGATACATGTAGATGGATGGATAAATATGGTGTTGGATGGATATATGGATATTGGTATAATTTGATAGATGGATGGGTAGGTGTGGTTTAGTGGATATATGGATCGATTAAAAATGTATTTAATTTTTGTTGAGGTGAGGTGAGGTAATTTATTATACAATTAAAAAAACAAATCTCTGTGTTCATGTATTACGAAAATCGATTCAACCACAGTCAATGAGGACCTCCCACAGAAAGAAAATGGGTCAAGTTTAGGATTAGGGTTAAGAAAATCATACAGTAATGATAAGAGTAATTAATTTTGGCAAAAGGTTAACTTAAAAAAAAAAAAAGATCTGCCCAAAAATGTGGGTATGGCACCATACCTGTTTTACCCTCTGGCAGACACCCTGATAACACATTCTAATGAAATTGGTAGTGAAGGAAGAAATGTTTTATTTAACGACACACTCAACACATTTTATTTATGGTTATATGGTGTCGGGCATATGGTTAAGGACCACACAGATATTGAGAGAGGAAACCTGCTGTCGCCACTTCATGGGCTACTCTTTTTGATTAGCAGCAAAGGATCTTTTATATGCATCATCCCACAGACAGGATAACACATACCACAGCCTTTGATATGCCATTTGAAGTTGGTAGTGAAGGCAAGATGGACTATGTTCCGTGTGAAAATCTGCCACAAATCAAACGTATTTTGTTGCTTAGGTAGTAAAAAACAAAGTCTTTCTGCACATGACAGCTGGATAAAACATCTATTTTCACTTCCGATAATGTGCTAATAATACACAGCCGTTTCACAGGTATTTTTATTCTCACTGATTATCTGATAAGATAATATTATGTACCTTTCTGTTAGGTTCAAGTTAAAGGAAGGAAGGAAATGTCTTATTTAACAACGCACTCAACACATGTTGTTTACAGTTATATGGCGTCAGACATATGGTTATAAGGACCACACAGATATTGATAAGAGGAAACCCACTGTTGCCACTTCATGGGCTACTCTTTTTCAGTTAGCAGCAAGGGATCTTTTATTTGCACCATTCCACAGACGTAGCTCAGTGGTAAAGCATTCGCTTGATGCACGGTCGGTCTAGGATTGATCTCCGTCGGTAGACCCACTTGGCTATTTCTTGTTCCAGCCAGTGCTCCACAACTGGTGTAACAAAGGCCGTGGTATGTACTATCCTCTCTGTAGGATAGTGCATATAAAATATTCCTTGCTGCTAATCGAAAAGAATAGCCCATGAAGTGGTGACAGCGGATTTCATCTCTCAATATCTGTGTGGTCCTTAACCATATGTCTGACACCATATAACCGTAAATAAAATGAGTTGAGTGTGTCATTAAATAAAACATATTCTTCCTTCCATTCCACAGACAGGATAGTACATACCACAGCCTTTGTTACACCAGATGTAGAGCACTGGCTTGTTCAAGTTAAATGTCCTGTTACTGTCTATACATGTTTTTGAAGTCTGTAAGATGGTTGATTATATTTGGTTATTATACTTAGATATAGTTATAGAAAATTTAAATATATATATACGAATGTTTATCATTGCAATTAATTCATTATTTCTTCTTTTCTTTTTATTATTCTTTCTTTTTCTTTCCCCATTTTTCCCTCATTCTTTCTTTTATCTTTCTTTTCCTGTTGTCCTTTCTTTTCCTATCGTTCTTCTTTCTTTCTTTCTTTTTCTTTCTTTCTTCCTGTTTTCTTTTTTCTTTCTCTCCTTCCATCATTTCTTTCCTTCTTTCTTTTGTCTTTCTTTCCTTCTATCTTCCTGCTTTCTTTCTTTTGTCGTTCTTTTTTCTTTCTTTCCTTCTGTCATTTTTTTCCTTTCTTATTTTCTTCTTTCTTTTTTCCTTTCTTTCAACATATAAGCTACTATCTATATAGCTTTTTTCTTCCTTTTTTGTGTTTTTACATTTTTACTGGGTTTTTTTTTTTTTTTTTTTTTTTTTTTTTTTTTTAACATCCATCCACTGCAACAACTTATACATGTAATCTGTTTGAACGTTTCATCTTCGAACCCAACACGGAACACCAACACGGTTCAGTTAGCCGGCCGGCCGATCCCAATCCCAACTCGGCTGCTATATACCACCACCAACAAGTTGTTTTCAGGTGGTTATATACTTCTGTATAAATAGACCAGTAGTTAGGCCACCAGCAGTGCCCCTGCTACTTACCAAACAGCTTACATTGATTGCTGACAGAAACAGCCCAGCTCATGCTTGTGGGTACTACACAATCTATACATAGGTCACCCAAGGTCACCTGTACCTCATGCAGTTGACCTGCACACCAGAAAGCAGGTCACCTAGATACGGCTCATTGCTGGTAGCACACACACACACTGTAGCCAACAGCATACATGTTTTCTTTTACCCAGCATGCACCAGCTGACAAGTGAGAGGCTGTGGGCTGATAATCCATATTATTTGTATGGCAAGGGAAGGGCTGAATTATTAACATGTATTCAGTTTGTGCTCCATTATATATAGATGTAGATATTTTTGTTTTCAAGGGTGGTACACATGTTTGAATAAAATAAATACTGATTCAAAGGTCATTGTTGGGGGAAGGGGAGGGGAGAGGGAGGGTGGTATTAAAATGGTTCAATTAACATGTATTCAGTTTTGTATTAGATTAAAAAAAAAATCTTCTTCAAGAATGGTGTGCATGTTTGAATGAAATAAATACTGATTCAAAGGTGGTTGTCGGGGAAGGGGGAGCGTGGTATTAAAAACGTTGAATTAACATGTATTCAGTTTTGTATTAGATTAAATACATATTTCTTTTCTTCTTCAAGAATGGTGTGCATGTTTGAATGAAATAAATACTGATCCAGAGGTGTTTGCTGGGGGAGTGGGAGGGGAGGCTGAGTGTAGTATTAAAAAGGTTGAATTAACATGTATTCAGTTTTGTATTAGATTTAAAAAAAAAAAAAAAATTCTTCTTCAAGAATGGTGTGCATGTTTGAATGAAATAAATACTGATTCAAAGGTGGTTGTCGGGGAAGGGGGAGCGTGGTATTAAAAATGTTGAATTAACATGTATTCAGTTTTGTATTAGACTAAATATATATTTCTTTTCTTCTTCAAGAATGGTGTGCATGTTTGAATGAAATAAATACTGAAAAAGAGGTGGTTGGTAGTTATTGGGGGAGGGGGAGGGGAGGTGAGGGGGAGCGTGGTATTAAAAAGGTTCAGTTAACATGTATTCCATTTTGTATTAGATTAAATATACTTTTTTTTCTTCTTCAAGAATGGTGTTTGAATGAAATAAATACTAATCCAGAGGTGGTTGCTGGGGGAGGCCAGTAGGGGCAGTAGGTATTAAAAAGGTTGAATTAACATGTATTCAGTTTGTACTAGATTATTATTAATTAATTATTTTTATTTTTTTTTTTTTGAAGAATTGTGTACAAGATTGAACAAAATAAATACTGATCCAGAGGTAGTTGTTGGAGGGATGGGGGTGGGGTGAGGGAGGTATTAAAAGGGACTGAATTAACTTGTATTATTGGTTACTGTTTGTGCTAGATTGTTATTTTTTTCAGGAATGGTATGCTTAATTGTTTGAATGAAATAAATACTGATTCAGAGGTAGTTATTGGGGGGTGGGGGGTGAGAAATAGCCCAGTGGGTCCACCGATGGGGATCGATCCTAGACCGACCGTGCATCTGGACTATTTCTTGTTCCAGCCAGTGCTCCACAACTGGTGTAACAGGCTGTGGTATGTACTATCCTGTCTGTGGGATGGTGCATATAAAAGATCCCTTGCTGCTAATCGAAAAGAATAGCCCATATAGTGGCGACAGCAGGTTTCCTCTCTCAATATCTGCGTGGTCCTTAACCATATGCCTGACGCCATATAACCGTAAATACAATGTGTTGAGTGCGTCGTTAAATAAAACATTTCCTTCCTTCCTTCCCGTCACGCCACCGACTGGGATCGATCCTAGAGACCAACCATGGACCAGGCTCTGTAGACCAACCATGGACCGGGCTTTGTATACCAACCATGGACCGGGCTCTGTAGACCAACCATGGACCTGGCCCGGGCTCTGTAGACCAACCATGTAGACCAACCATGGACCTGGACTCTGTAGACCAACCATGGACCAGGCTCTGTAGACCAACCATGGACCAGGCTCTGTAGACCAACCATGGACCGCGTTCTGTAGACCAACCATGGACCAGGCTCTGTATTGGTTAGCTGTGTTTGTCCCGCACCCCTCCTGTAATTGACCTCAGTGGCGTCGTGGCAGGCCATCGGTCTACAGGCTGGTAGGTACTGGGTTCAGATCCCAGTCGAGGCATGGAATTTTTAATCCAGATACCGACTCAAAACCCTGAGTGAGTGCTCCGCAAGGCTCAATGGGTAGGTGTAAACCACTTGCACCGACCAGTGATCCATAACTGGTTCAACAAAGGCCATGGTTTGTGCTATCCTGCCTGTGTGAAGCGCAAATAAAAGATCCCTTGCTGCCAATCGGAAGAGTAGCCATGTAGTGGCGACAGCGGGTTTCCTCTAAAAAAATCTGTGTGGTCCTTAACCATATGTCTGACGCCATATAACCGTAAATAAAATGTGCTGAGTGCGTCGTTAAATAAAACACTTCTTTCTTTCCCACCTGTAATTGATTCACAGCTGTTTTTGATGATTGCCTGAAAGAGATAAGATCGCTAAGTTCTTGTAACTTGATTGTCTCTGTTGTGCAGGATAATGGACCTGGTTTGATTTGGTTATGGACCGGTTAAGAAGAAAGTTAACAATATTCTGTGGCAGCTTAATACAAGTATTTTATCAAGTTGGGATCCAATTTAGGTGAACACTGGGTACTTATATTATATTGCCTACCCCCCTCCCCCATCCCCTCAAAAAACCCACAAAAAAACAAAACAAACAAAACAAACCCAGAGTGATTCTTGCAAAGGGCAGGTTTTAATGCTTTAATGTTATGGGGACAATTAAACTCTGGTGGTAGTGTGATTGTTGTCAAAATGTGTTTACCCACTTCTCCATCCTCTTTGATTACTGGCGGCTAGTCAAGCCCTGGCGTGATGTCATCCGTCATTACGTAACTCGGTGTGTAGCTTCAAGTGTTGGTTTTTTCCCACAGAGGGCTAAAAATGTGATCGATTATTACGAATATATATTTTTTTTAAAATGGCCTGTCAGGTCTTTTTAAAATTCTGTAGGATTCATACACATTGTAAACGTGATATATAGGTACCAAAAGATAGCAAGATACAAATGTATGTGTTTTATTACTGAGGCACTTTAAAGGTTCTTGTTGTCTTCAACTCTCCCTTCAGTCTTTTCACCCACCCACCCCAGTAATCAGTTCTGGAACCTACCCTGAACTCTTGACACAACAGCCGTTTCTTTTGTACTGATAAATGTATGCTTGTCTGCAAGGTATATTGACTTTACAACATTGCCAAAGCATGGAGTGCTCTGGTACCCCCCCCCCCCCCCCCCAAGGTATTTCTAGAACCTACCCTGACTTTACAAACATTGCCAAAGCATAGGAGTAGCTCTGGGTACCCCCCCCCCCCCCCCCCCCCCCCAATGATAATTTCTAGAACCTACCCTGAACTCTTTAACACAACGGCCCTGTTTCTTTTGTACTGGTAAATGTAAATGTATGCTTGTGTAGGAACAGTATTGACTTTATGAAATAATGCTGTTGCATGGGATAGCTTTGGCACCCCCACCCCCCACCCCACCCCATATTAATTTGTGGAACCTACCCTGAACTCTTGACACAGCAGCCCTGTTTTTTTTGTACTGGTAAATGTACACTTATGTAGGAACAGTATTGACTTTATGAAACAATGCTGTTGCATGGGATACCTTTGTCACCCCCACCCCCATATTCATTTCTGGAACCTACCCTGAACTCTTGACACATTAGTCCTGTTTCTTTTGTAATTGGAAATGTATGCTTGTATAGGAACAGTATTGACTTTATGAAATAATGCTGTTGCATAGAATAGATTTGGCACCCAACCACCCACCCACCCCTCATATTCATTTCTGGAACCTACCCTGAACTCTTGACACAACAGTCCTGTTTCTTTTGTAATAGGAAATGTATGCTTGTATGGGAGCTCTATTGACTCAATAGGACATCGCTATTGCATGGAGAAACTACAGGCCTCTTGCCTTATGTACACTGACAAACGTTAATCCCCAATAGCATGGCCGAATGTAGTGCATACACAGCTAACCCAGGAATTTCTACATCTGGGATTGGCTTGTTTCCAGAGCTCTGAGCCCATTATAAACATGTAACACTACTAATATGATACCATTAATAGAGGTGATGAATTTTTAATGTGAATAAAGATTTTTGGTGTGGTGTAAGCTGTAAAATGATTCTACTTAATGTGTGTGTGCGACTGATTTCTGTACAAGTATAGTGTTACACTTGAGTGGGGTTTTTGTTGTTGTTTGTGTGTGTGTACATTGTGCTCTAGTGGTGTTGTTAAGCAAAAAAGACATCTGGTGTGTGTGTGTTTATTTATTTATTTATTTTTTATTTGGCTTTTGTTTTCTCTCTTTTAAAAAAAAATATATATGCAGATTTATAGGATATTAAACGAGCTTCCATTTCATATCATGTTTATGTCCCGAGGGACATAAACATGATATGAAATAGTAGCGAGTTTAATATTGTATTTATTACCCATAATCTATCTTTGATGTTCAATCTATGGTCCTGAACCCAAGCATATAGTAAATATTGGAACAGCTTGTTTTCTGTATGAGACTAGAAACTACTAGTACCTATATTCGGTCTAGGATCGATCCCCGTCGGTGGCCCATTGGGCTATTTCTCTTTCCAGCCAGTGCACCAAAGTGTAACAAAGGCTGTGGTATGTACTATCCTGTCTGTCTATGCTGCATGTATAAAAGATCCCTTGCTGCTAATCGGAAAGGTTAACCCATTGCATGGTGGCAGCGGGTTTCTTCTCTAATCTGTGTACCCACTGGGCTATTTCTCGTTCCAGCCAGTGCACCACAACTGGTGTATTAAAGGCTGTGGTATGTTCCAGCCAGTGCACTAAAGTGTAACAAAGGCTGTGGTATGTACTATCCTGTCTGTCTATGCTGCATGTATAAAAGATCCCTTGCTGCTAATCGGAAAGGTTAACCCATTGCATGGTGGCAGCGGGTTTCTTCTCTAATCTATGTACCCACTTGGCTATTTCTCGTTCCAGCCAGTGCACCACAACTGGTGTATTAAAGGCTGTGGTATGTGGTGTCCTGTATGTGGGAAAGTGCATATAAAAGATCCTTTGCTGCATTAGGAAACATATGTAGCAGGTTTCCTCTGATTACTAATGTGTCAGAATTACTAAATGTTTGACATTCAGTAGCCGATGATTAAAAAATCAATGTGCTCTAGTGGTGTTGTTAAACAAAACAAACTTATACGCTCATCTGTGTGGTCCTCGGCCATATATATATAAATAGAAAATGTTTTATTTAACGACGCACTCAACACATGTTAATTCAGCCAAGAAGAAGTCCGACACCATAAAACCATTGTTACAGTGTGTTGAGTGTATCATTAAACACTTCTTTCTTTCTTTCTGCAGAACCGGCGTCGTGGTAGCCATCGGTCTACAGGCTGGTAGGTACTGGGCTCGGATCCCAGTCGAGGCATGGGATTTTAATCCAGATACCGACTCCAAACCCTGAGTGAGTGCTCCGCAAGGCTCAATGGGTAGGTGTAAACCACTTGCACCGACCAGTGATCCATAACTGGTTAACAAAGGCCATGGTTTGTTGCTATCCTGCCTGTGGGAAGCGCAAATAAAAGATCCCTTGCTGCTAATCGGAAGAGTAGCCCATGTAGTGGCGACAGCAGGTTTCCTCTCAAACTCTGTGTGGTTCTTAACCATATATCTGACGCCATATAACCGTAAATAAAATGTGTTGAGTGTGTCGTTAAATAAAACATTTCTTTCTTCTTCTTTTTTTTCTTTCTGCAGAATGCTTACATGTTAAGTAAAAACATGTTTTAAATATGTCTGAAGCCAGAGTTGTATAACTGTAATGATGCAAGGCTTCTAGATCATGGCAGCCCCACTCCTATGGTATAATGATATTCAATGTTGGGCTAGTAAATAACTACTTTTGCCTTGCCCGACGGCTAGTGAATTTTTTTGGGTCAAATGGTGCAGTTAAGTCTATTTTGTAAATATTAATAACCTTCCCCCACCCCAACTCCCCAATGTTAGTGTTTTTCAGCTCTGTCTCCATCTTTAAGTGAAATATCTGATATATTACTTTTATTTAGTAAAATTGTATTAACTTAAAGTATGGTAGGGCTAGTAAATTTGTAATTGTGGCTAGTAATTTGTTTAAATCGCTGATCCCATGGCTAGTGGATTTAAAACAAATTTCTAGAAGCCCTGTGTTATGTTTTGAGTGCTTTGCTAAATAAAACATTCCTTTCTTCCGACTCACACGCAGATTCTGGAACAGATCTGTTATATTGCATCCAGCCAAGTGATTTGATGCCACCTTATCTAGTGGAGAATGTACAGGTAGCACTCTACAGTGGCCATGCCCAGCCAAGCTATTCCTGTCTGTATGATCATCATCAGACCATTGGTCTGACAACCTGTAATATAGAGAACCTGTAAGAAGGCTAAGGTCGCCCACACACAGCTGTGTCAGCTGCTTGTGTTAATCCAGGAAAACAGTCCGGTTATATGTATATGGCTCAGTCAGTACATAGAGCAGTCGATTTAGCTGTGATGGGCTGCAGGATCAAGCCTCCACAGTGGAAATAGTTGTTTTGGCTTGTCTTAATTTATTCAGAGCTTCTAGATTACGGTAGCCCACTCCCATGGCTAGTGATATTCAATGTTGGGCTAGTGAATAACTACTATTGCCATGCCCAGCAGGGCTTCTAGATTACGGTAGCCCCACTCCCATGGCTAGTGATATTCAATGTTGGGCTACTAAATAACTATTATTGCCATGCCCGACAGAGCTTCTAGATTATGGTAGCCCCACTCCCATGGCTAGTGAAAAACAAGTTGTTAAATGCTGCATATAAGTTTATTTTCTAAATATGAATAACCTGCCCCCCACCCCACCCCCCATTCTTAGTGTTTTTAATCTCCATCTCCTTCTTCGGGTAACATATATCCATTACTACTATTAGTGAAATTGTATTAAGCAAAGTAGGGCCAGTGAATTTTTAATCATGGCTAGTAGATTTTTAAAATCACTGATCCCATGGCTAGTGGATTTTGTAAAAATTCTAGAAGTCCTGGTTTATTAAAAGTTTGTTTTGTTTAACAACACCACTAGAAGAAATTGATTTCTTAATGTTGGATGTCAAATACTTCTAAAGAGAGAAAACTTGCTACATGTTTTCATTCGTAGCAAGGAATCTTTTATGTATATTATACATGTATATAGGCACCATCCCACAGACAGAATAGCTAGCGCATATATGTATTGATATACCAATCATGGTGAACCAATGCCACTCCCCTACCACACCCCCCCCCCCCCATCCCCAACCCCGATAGGGATCAATTATGAATCACATGAGTGCTAATTTACCACTGGGCAAGGTTCTGCACCTTGCAAAGTAAGAAAGCGAGATATAGGCGTTACTTTTTCTATGATGGAGGCTGTGATGGCATCAAGTTTTGTGTTTAGGTCAGTTTCTCAGCTATATGAGTTGTCTGTCCAGGACAGTGCGTTAAGCTGTATCCCAACCGGACGCGAGCGATTATTTTAGAAATAATTTATTTCAGTTGCCGACTCCTAACTGCACACGTGTGATGCAACATATTTATTTGTCATGCCATACGCGTGCAGTTAGGATGCGGCAATTGAAATCGCTGATTTCTAAAGTAATCGCTCGCATCTGGTTAGGATACAGCTTTAGTGGTTAGTTAGATAGAAAGAAAGACATTTTTCATTTAATGACGCACTCAACACATTTTATTTACGGTTATATGGCATCAGACATATGGTTAAGGACCACACAGATTTTGAGAGGAAACCCGCTGTCGCCATTACATGGGCTACTCTTTCCGATTGGCAGCAAGGGATCTTTTATTTGCGCTACCCACAGGCAGGATAGCACAAACCATGGCCTTTGTTGAACCAGTTATGGATCTATGGTCGGTGCAAGTGGTTTACACCTACCCATTGAGCCTTGCGGAACATTCACTCAGGGTTTGGAGTCGGCATCTGGATTAAAAATCCCATGCCTCGACTGGGATCTGAACCCAGTACCTACCAGCCTGTAGACCGATGGCATAACCCCGAGGCCGGTCAGTTAGATAGAAGTCATTGTATACTGGTTTAATATTTACACCTACCCACTGAGACATTATTTTGGCTTTGGGTGGTAGCCGGTACCCAGATGCGAACTCAGTACCTAGCTATACCAGCCTTAATTTTGATGACGTTGACTTAACTAAACCGCTATATTTACCACCATGGCCTTTGATACCACTATGATTTATCTTTCATCCACATCCCAGCAATGCCAAGGGAAATTAATGCACACCACGGTACATTCCCCCCCCACCCACCCACCACAACCGAGCACTGCCGAGGGATATTAATGCACACCATGGTACATCTTCCCCCCAGCAGGCGTTGAACCGCATTAAATCAATGTCCACTCTAGACATAAAAAATAATTGAGATTTCTATCTCCTATTGATTCTTGCCTGTGCCAGTTTCATCCATGCTTGGAAATTGGGTCAGACTTGAGGCCAGCATTTTTGCGATCAAATGTCTGGCCAGGAACCGCGCTGACCAGTCGGTCGGGCGGTCTGCTTTGGTCGATCCAGATCCAGGCATACATACATACATGCCTTAATGCTCAGGGTATTGATTTGTCTTTTCTTCCTCTGCAGTGTGTGTGTGTGTGTGTGTGTGTGTGGACGGATTCCGATGGTCAGAACTCTCATGAATGCAAACTGAAAGACATTTGTCATACAGCGACGGCGCAAAATGAATTACAGCTGTGGGCCGAACCTAGTCTGCATTCTGTCAGTTGTTTTCAGGGAGGGGGGTGGGTGGGTGAATTTAGATGGTTTTTAAAATTTAAAATTTATGAGATTCCAGCTGGCGGGGTGGGGTGGGGAATTTAGATGGCTTTTAAAATTTATGAGATTCCAGCAGGGTGGGGTGGGGTGGGGAATTTAGATGGTTTATAAACTTTATGAGATTTTAGCTGGGGGGGGGGGGATTTAGATGGTTTTTAAAATTTATGAGATTCGGGGGGGGGGGGGGGGTAAGGAATTTAGATTGCTTTTAAAATTTTACATTTATGACATTCCAGCTATCCTGTTAAACTTTCTTTTTCAGCAGGCCTATGTAGCCTTTTAATATTTAATGGCATTTGTTATTTTTGTATACATGTGTTTCAAAATGTATTTTGCGGTCAAATGTTAAAGATGTTGACCCTTGATTTTTATTAGGTAGTTTGAAATATTTTCAGCCATAACATTACAGATTTTATTACTTTAAGTTAGTTATAGATTGCAGCTAACTTTGTTCTTAAAAGGACAATCATGAGTCTGCTGCATTGTAAGACATTTCAGACTAATAAAATATTTCTACGATTAAACTTTAAAATAACTTCGTACATACGAAATATTTTAGGAAATAAAATTAAATTTAACCTAGTACAAACATTACATTGATCAGAAACACTAATCTTTTATGCAGAAAAATATATTTGATATGCAATTACAATCGTTAAAAAGTCTCTGTTAGTCAATAACATCTTAAAGGGACATTCCTGAGTTTGCTGCATTGTAAGATGTTTCTGACTAATAAAATATTTCTACGATTAAACTTACAAATTAAATATATTTTCTTGTTTAGAATATCAGCGTCTGTGTATTCAATGTATTTCTGGTCATCTTAATATTTGTAAGAAGCCAAAATTGGATTTTATCTTCAAATAATTTTGTATGTATACGAGAAAATTTTTATTTTAGAAAATAAAATGAAATTTAACCTAGTACAAATATTAGAATGATCAGAAACACATTTAATATACAGCCACTAATATTTTATGCAGACAAATATATTTGATATGCAATTACAATTGTTAAAATGTCTGTTAGTCGATAACATCTAAAAAATTGCAGAAAATTCAGGAATGTCCCTTTAATTATTAATTTGTGACAAGTCCTATGTGTTTATATAGTGCTTGCATAGCAGGCCTCTGTAAATCATGAGAACAGTTGATTCGTTCACGTGTTGATCGTGCAAATCTAATTTTGCGTAACATCTTTTTTGTTTTTGCAAAATGTCGAGCACCATTTTACATGGTTATAACATGTTATGCAAAAAGGAAATGGGTTGCATAGATTTATGATGAAGAATAGCATAGAATAGAATAGATGTTTAATGACACCCCAGCGTGAAAAATGCATCGGCTATTGGTTGTCAAACTATGGTAATAACTGATATAGGAAGGAAGTAAATGTTTTATTTAATGACACACTCAACACATTTTATTTACGGTTATATGGCGTCGAGTTTATGCTTAAGGACCACACAGATATTGAGAGAGGAAACCCACTGTCGCCACTTCATGGACTACTCTTTTTTGATTAGCAGCAAGGGATCTTTTATATGCACCATCCCATAGACAGGATAGCACATACCATGGCCTTTGATGTACCAGTCGTGGTGCATTGGCTGGATAAAAAAATAGCGCAATGAGATAACTGATGTAGAGGCCTTCTTTTTCAAGTATTGAGAGTAAACATTAACTTTAGTGCACTATATACTTTACATTAACACACAAGTGATTCATTTGCAAAAAAACCCATCTATAAACTTAATAAGTGTAGATCTATATGTAATTATATATAGCTCAATCTGGCCGTGTTCACAAAAAGTGTGATGAGAGACAGTTTGGCTAAATCGATAACAGCTATATGTATCTCATTAGATTCAATCTTTTTTTCTGTTTTTAAAGAGTCACTTCTGTAACATGTGTTTTTGTACACTGATTGTTTGTGTTATTAGTGCCTAGTGCAGATGGTTTATGCCACATGTGGCAGACTATCCAAGCCCTGCAGTTGCCCGCGGCAATCGGCAACGCCATGAAGATAGTTGTGGTGTTCTCATTCTCTGTGGAATTATTTTTTTTTTTTTTTGCCGTGGATTATATTGGACTCAAGATGTATTTTTATGATGCCTATATAGTGTCCTAATCCCCCTCCACCCCCCCCCAAAAAAAAACCCTAAAAAAAACCAACAACAAAAAACAACAACAACAAAACAACCAACAAAACAGAACTAACACAAAAAACCAAACAAACAAATTATCCCGACTTACTTGGGTTTGAAGGTGGGGCATTCGGTCTTGGTGACAGATACTGAGTTGTTCATGGCTTTATCATGTACTATTACAGATCAAGTTTGAATTTCTTGGCGATTTACCCATTTTACACAGAGTTATGGCCCTTGAAATTAAGAAATAAGAAAGATTGCTGGGCCCGGTAGGGGACGTGTATTGCTTTAGCAGTACTCTCAGAATGTTTGTTTATTAACATGGGTTTGTTTGTTGGTTTTATTTATTTATTTTATTTTATTTATTTTATTTATTTGTGTATTTTTTATATTTTTATTATTATTATTATTATTATTATTATTATTATTATTTATATTTATATATATATATTTTTTTTATTTGCTTGTTTATTTTATTATATTATTATTTTTAAAATTGTTATTATTTATATTTCTATATTTATTTATTTATTTCTATATTTATTTATTTAGTTATTATATTTATTTTCGTTCCAGCTATGGAAGATCCTGCTGGCCGCAATGGCTTTCCCCCACTAAAACCACGTCCTGCTAACGGCCCCCGACCTCACCGGTGTGAAGTTTGTCAAAGGTCATTCCGAGAAGTAGCAACACTGAGAAAACATGAGCAGTTACATCGTGCCGACCGGCCTTACGTTTGTACGACGTGCGGAAAATCATTTCTTTGGTCGTCCAATCTAAAGGTACGTTAGTTAGTGTGACAGATCGGGAAGTACATTTAAAAAAAAAAAAAGAATTTCAATGTTTCTGCCAGAAATAAATTTTTGGGTATGACGCTATGGAATTGAATGCAACCACAGTTGACATTGGGTATGGGGGACCTCCCGCAGAACGAAAATGGGTTAAGTTTAAGGGTTAAGAAAATCATACAGTATTATGATAAAAGTAATCAATTTTGTCAAAAGGTTAACTTTAAAAAATGTCTGCAATAAAATTTGGGTGTGTTGCCATACCCTCTGGCAGAAACCCTGGTGGGTTTTATTTTTGCTAGCATCATCACATTATGTTTAAACATCTATTCAGTTG
Source organism: Gigantopelta aegis (assembly GCF_016097555.1). Classification (NCBI taxonomy): domain Eukaryota; kingdom Metazoa; phylum Mollusca; class Gastropoda; order Neomphalida; family Peltospiridae; genus Gigantopelta; species Gigantopelta aegis. The sequence continues at coordinate 15,780,124 of NC_054705.1, forward strand.
GATGGTTGGTGTCACAAATCAGGAAGTAAATTAAAAAAAAAAAAATTGTAATTTTTACTTCTTTTTTTTTTGTTAGCATTATCATATATTGTGCTTTTCCATCTATTCAGTTCTTAAGCTTGAAAAAAGTATATATTTTTTTTTTGGGGGGGTCATAATGTTAGTTTTTCTTATTCAAACTGAAGTGAAATTGAAGCTTATTAAAATGACAGTTCTCTGGTGTGGGTTTTTTTGGTCTAATTTGTTCAGATGTTGACCTGTTCTGTAATCTCTGCTCATTTTGCCATCTTCTGTTCTCGTTTGTAAATGTTTCACTTCTTATCTGTTCATTGTTCTGTTCTTTTCATTATTTTCTTTTTATTAATACATGTGTACGTGTGTACACAATGTACATATATTTTTGCATTATTAATGCTAGATGTGATTCTTATTGTCTGTTCTTTTCGTATTTATCTTTAATTTTGATGTGCCATATTCCATAATCCAACCAGAAAAGACCATGGGCCCAATTTACGAAACCTGTTTTTCTTAAACGCGAGCATTTAAAGGGACAGACCCTAGTTTCAGCCCATGAAAATTAACACTATGTTTAGTTAAAGGGACAGACCCTAGTTTCAGCGCCCATGAAAATTAACACTAAGTTTAGTTAAAGGGACAGACCCTAGTTTCAGCCCATGAAAATTAACACTAAGTTTAGTTAAAGGGACAGACCCTAGTTTCAGCCCATGAAAATTAACACTAAGTTTAGTTAAAGGGACAGACCCTAGTTTCAGCCCATGAAAATTAACACTAAGTTTAGTTAAAGGGACAGACCCTAGTTTCAGCCCATGAAAATTAACACTAAGTTTAGTTAAAGGGACAGACCCTAGTTTCAGCCCATGAAAATTAACACTAAGTTTAGTTAAAGGGACAGACCCTAGTTTCAGCCCATGAAAATTAACACTAAGTTTAGTTAAAGGGACAGACCCTAGTTTCAGCCCGTGAAAATTAACACTAAGTTTAGTTAAAGGGACAGACCCTAGTTTCAGCCCATGAAAATTAACACTAAGTTTAGTTAAAGGGACAGACCCTAGTTTCAACCCGTGAAAATTAACACTAAGTTTAGTTAAAGGGACAGACCCTAGTTTCAGCCCATGAAAATTAACACTAAGTTTAGTTAAAGGGACATACCCTAGTTTCAACCCGTGTAAATTAACACAAAGTTTAGTTAAAGGGACAGACCCTCGTTTCAGCCCGTGAAAATTAACACTAAGTTTAGTTAAAGGGACAGACCCTAGTTTCAGCCCGTGAAAATTAACACTAAGTTTAGTTAAAGGGACAGACCCTAGTTTCAGCCCATGAAAATTAACACTAAGTTTAGTTAAAGGGACAGACCCTAGTTTCAGCCCGTGAAAATTAACACTAAGTTTAGTTAAAGGGACAGACCCTAGTTTCAGCCCATGAAAATTAACACTAAGTTTAGTTAAAGGGACAGACCCTAGTTTCAGCCCATGAAAATTAACACTAAGTTTAGTTAAAGGGACAGACCCTAGTTTCAGCCCATGAAAATTAACACTAAGTTTAGTTAAAGGGACATACCCTAGTTTCAACCCGTGTAAATTAACACAAAGTTTAGTTAAAGGGACAGACCCTCGTTTCAGCCCTAAGTTTAGTTAAAGGGACAGACCCTAGTTTCAGCCCGTGAAAATTAACACTAAGTTTAGTTAAAGGGACAGACCCTAGTTTCAGCGCCCATAAAAATTAACACTAAGTTTAGTTAAAGGGACAGACCCTAGTTTCAGCCCGTGAAAATTAACACTAAGTTTAGTTAAAGGGACAGACCCTAGTTTCAGCCCATGAAAATTAACACTAAGTATAGTTAAAGGGACAGACCCTAGTTTCAACCCGTGTAAATTAACACTAAGTTTAGTTAAAGGGACAGACCCTAGTTTCAGCCCATGAAACTTAACACTAAGTTTAGTTAAAGGGACAGACCCTAGTTTCAGCCCGTGAAAATTAACACTAAGTTTAGTTAAAGGGACAGACCCTAGTTTCAGCCCATGAAAATTAACACTAAGTTTAGTTAAAGGGACAGACCCTAGTTTCAGCCCATTAAATTAACACTAAGTTTAGTTAAAGGGACAGACCCTAGTTTCAGCCCGTGAAAATTAACACTAAGTTTAGTTAAAGGGACAGACCCTAGTTTCAACCCGTGGAAATTAACACTAAGTTTAGTTAAAGGGACAGACCCTAGTTTCAGCCCATGAAAATTAACACTAAGTTTAGTTAAAGGGACAGACCCTAGTTTCAGCCCATGAAAATTAACACTAAGTTTAGTTAAAGGGACATACCCTAGTTTCAACCCGTGTAAATTAACACAAAGTTTAGTTAAAGGGACTGACCCTCGTTTCAGCCCTAAGTTTAGTTAAAGGGACAGACCCTAGTTTCAGCCCATGAAACTTAACACTAAGTTTAGTTAAAGGGACAGACCCTAGTTTCAGCCCATGAAAATTAACACTAAGTTTAGTTAATCTACAAACCTGTAACACATTTGGATAAAGTTACAATTGAGTGAAACAAGAGTCTGTGACTTTGAAATGATGAAATACCCTCTAAAAATAGACTAAAACTCGACTCCATAACCGTTAAAAATATGAGAAATGCATTTTGTGATATTAACAACACCAGGATGACGAAAAACACTTCGAATGTACGGAAATGGATAATCTAAACAATAAAATCTAAGTAAAGTATGATTTCAGTTATCAAAAATGGCTCCTATAGTAGAAAATACATGTATGCCTTAGTGTTTAAAAACTAGGGTATGCCCCTGTAAGCGTTGTAAATGCATGTAGTGATAGGGGAGATTCGGGTAATTGCGGACACTCTAGCTTCCGCTGTATTTGCCACATGGAAACAGAACACTACACGATAACGTCTACCTAAAATTTAAATGCACTTGATTGACTGTTTTTTCTGTCACTATATATCACAACCAGCCATTGGGTAGATTCCATTTTATTACCGTAAATTATAATAAGGTACGAATGGTAAGAGGAGGCGAAATGCAGACATACGTCGGCAAAATGCGGACATGGTCAATGGAAACAATTTTCTTTTAATCCACAGCATTTTAAACATTTATTTTGTTACAAAATATAAATAATTAAACTAGCAAATCTCTAAAATTATCTTTTATCATCTTCTGAAGAAATAAACCGAGTAAAACAGTAATTATATGCAATTAGGTTAAAGTTATTTTCCGAACCCAAGTTTTTGTCTCTTGTGTCATTCAAACTGCATTGATACAAATGTTGCTATTTTAAATACAGTTGAAATGAAATAAAAATGGGTTTATCATTATATAAAACAAATATTTATTCAGAATAGATCATCCCTGCGGTGACCTTATTATGTTGTCTGCAATTAAACTACTGTGGTTTATGTACTGTAGTCGTTCAACTGCGGACGAGTTTATTCTGTTAATTTTATCAAACAATTATTATTGTTAATACGATTATTTTTGGTTTTTTAAAATTAAGTACATGTATATGTATATGTATCATAATATAAAAGATTCTTAAAATACACAAATGTATTCTCTCATTCTGAAACATTTTACTCGAAATTTGGTAGACATCTCCAGTGAAAACGTTTGAAGAAATAAATTATATCACGTCACCGATGCCACTGTGCATGTGATGTGAAATACTATTTTTGTGAATTTTTTTTGTTTTTGTTTTTGTTTTTAAAGTGACACCAGGATAAAAATAGAAACATGGATTTTCAAGAACTATCTGTAGTCTCATTATCAATTTACAGATAATAAAATGAAATGTTTAATGTACGGAAATGGAATATAGCGGCAGATTGTCTGCAATTAGCCGAATCTCCCCAACACTCGTATAAGATATAAACAGGCTTTGTAAATTTGGCCCTGTATATTTTGTCTCCAACTGTCTGTCTATCTATCCATCTGTTTTCCATTCTGTTTCTGAAATTTAGTTTTTTTTCAATGCTACATGTACATGTATGTTAAATTTTCTCATTTATCTCCATTGCTTTATTAGTCTGTCCATCTGTCCATCCATATGTCTCACATTTGATTTTTCGGATGTTTTTTTTTTCACAATACTTTAAGATATTGAGCTGAAATTTGTATAGCTTTATTATGTACTATTACAGATCAAGTTTGACTGTGATTTATCAATTTTTGCCAGAGTTATGGTCCTTGAACGTTCATGTCGGAATATTTTTTGCAGTGCCTTGAAATATTGAGCTGAAATTTTACATACAGCTTTATCATGTACTGTTACAGCTTAAGTGTGACTTTCCTGACAATTTACCCATTCTTGATGAAGTTGTGGCCCTTGAACTTAGGAAATATGAAATTAGTTTTTTAGACTTTTGTTCTGCAATGCCTGAAGACATTGAGATGAAATAGGAGATAAAAAAATATGTTGTGCCCTTTTTAGTGGGCATGTATTGCTATAAGAGTTTTATTGTACATTTTAAAATTCTTCTCTCTCTCTCTCTCTCTCTCTATCTCTATCTCTCTCTCTCTCTCTCTCTCTCTCTCTCTCTCTCTCTCTCTCTCTCTCTCTCTCTCTCTCTCTCTCTCTCTCTCTCTCTCTCTCTCTCTCTTTTCTCTCTCACTCACTCACTCACTCACTTTCTCACACTCTCTGGCTATGCAGGTTCATGAGCGTTAAAATACTGGAGAACCGCGGTCATATAAGTGTATTTAATTCTTTAAAACATTTTAATTTAAATTTTAACATTATTTTCCTTCTCTTTTTCTGTTTCTCTATCTAGGTTTATGAGTGCGTACATACTGGAAATCGGTCGTACAAGTTTATTTCTTTAGCAGTACTCCCTTGTTTTATTGTACATTTTATAATTTTTTAAATTTTAATTAAAAAATTTCTTTTCTATCTCCCTCTGTCTGTCTGTAGGTTCATGAGCGTGTGCACACTGGCGAGCGGCCGTACAAGTGTAAGATCTGCCACCGGTGTTTCACTCAGTCCAACGACCTTCGACGCCATGAGCGCAACGTGCACATGCGCGGAAAACTCTACGGGTACAAGAATGCGACGACGCGCCAGAACAGTCACGTCAATCTGGCCGCCTACCAGGCTTTCGCCATGCAACAGAGGGCGCTGCTGCAGCAGGCGTTGACATACGAGTCATTCATGCAGAATGCCGCGGTGGCCTCCCACGCGCAGATGTTCGGCCAGCCGCAGCAGCAGCCGCCCAAACCTAGCCTCGTGTCTACCTCAGTTACCTCCCTTCCGTGCAGGAACTTGCTTCGGAAGCATTCCCCACCACGAAGTCCGATAAAGCTCGAACAGGTGACGCCTCCGTCGACGCCCGGCGACGGGGAAAGTCACCCGACCGCGGAGGGCCGGCGGTCCTTGTCAACTACCTCACCACATACCTCAGACAGCCTGCAGAGCCCCCTGCCCTCGGGCTACGCCTCGTCAGTCAGTGGCACCAGCGTCATCCACTCGCCGCCACTCCTCATGGCGGCCAACGCGTCGGGCTACGACACCATGGCGATGAAGGTCATGTCAGGACGCACAACACCATCATACGAAGAGAAGCCGGAGTACGCGACGCGATCCCCGCTGCCAGGCAACCGCATCCCGTCGTTTGAAGAGTTCACGCGCGGCATTCCCGGCCACCACTTCGCCGCGCCCGTCCGCCAGCAGGATGGCAGCATCCTGTCGGAGCCATGCAGCCAGATCTCGACGTCAATGGAGCGTGAAGATGCATCGGAGGAAGAGAAATACGGTGTCTGCGACAGCGTCATGGACCTGAGCGTCAGGAAGACACCCCCTAGCGGCGAGGATGAGACGGACATCGAAGATGCGATGGATATGAAGGTGTCAATGATGCCTCCCCCGCGCACCCCGGAGTCGGAGACCGACAGTAGCAAGCGGACTGTGACCACTACCTCAGCATCGCCGGCGGCCGCGGCGGCCGACTCGGGCATCCACCACTGCAAGCACTGCAACATCTTCTTCTACGACTACACGATGTTCCACCTGCACCAGAGCCTGCACTCCCCATACGAGGACGAGTATCCCTTCCGGTGTCCGTCCTGTGCCAAGAACTGCCAGGACCGCATCGAGTTCATGTTCCACACCGTGTGGCACGTCAAGTACCCAAACACCATCCCCAACTACCCCTCCTTCAGGGACAGTTACCTCTGTACTTGAATAACACGAATAACCAGGGTCTGGTGAGTAGACACAAAATGAAGTGTATGTATGTATGTAACGCCATCCCCAACTACCCCTCCTTCAGAGACAGTTACCTTTGTACCTGAATGTATGTATGTATGTATAAATGTGTGTATAAATGTGTGTATGTTTGGGATTGGATTTTATTTTAGAGGTGGGTCTAAATGTAAGTGGGGTTTTTTGCTGAAGTAATTGTTTGGGTTTTTTGGCTAAAGTTAATTTTTATTTTTTTGCTGAAGTTAATTTTTTTTCAAGTTAAATATTTATTCATTAAATGCTAAATATTATTATGATTTATAGCAAAAAAAGAAATTAATTTATGAATTTTATTACACAAAATAATAAAATAACTAATTGTCTTACACTTTCCTCCACTATATTATGGCAGAATGGAATTTTTTTCTTTTCTTTTAATTTGGTTTTATAAAACAACAAAAAATCCAGACTTATGCAAGCTTTGTCATTTTTGTTTTTCAGAATTTGAGGCTGCATGACATCGGTGGAGAGGACTGTTGATCTGCCTCAGTGGCTGCCCACGGACAGGGGCAGATAACTCATATCAACATTACACTAGGAGATGCGTAATCTTCTTTTCCGGAGAGTCACTTCAACTGGAGGGTGAAGGTTGTCATGGTAACACAAAGTTAAAAAAAAAAAAAAATATATATGTATATTGTCTGCCAGCTGAAGTTGTCAGTCGTGTTAACTGATGTCTGTATGTCAGTACATGCGTGCATAGGTAACTTGATTAGAAGCAGCTAGTCAGGTTCTTGTTATATGTATGTTTAAAAAAAATACATAAGTTGAAACTTGCCATTGCGTAAATATGCACTCATCATTGATCATTATGAGCTGTATTTTTATTTTTTTTTATTTTTTTTTAGTTATGCAATATGTTTAGAAAAAGAACATGACATATTTGTAGGCACTTTATTGCTGTTGTCTGCAGTAGAATTGCCATGGATGTTTGACGACTTTGTTATATATATATATATATATGGTTTTGTGAAAAGATGTTTGACGACTTTGTTAGAAGCTTTAGATGTATTGTCAGTGTGTTACGAAATTGCTTGTTTTAATGATGTAAGTGCTGATAAATGTTATATTCCTATACTGGTACCATTAATTACTGTTTATTTTTCATTCATCATCTTTTTATCTTCTTGTTTTTTTCCCTTTTTGATATAAAAAGTCTCCAGTTTCGTGGTGAAAATTTATTTGTGGAAAGTAAGGGAGATCTTCTTTAATAAAAAGAAATCAACAAAAGTGCTACGGTGACAACTAGGATTCCATTTCATGAATAAATTATGTTAATTTTGACCTAGAATGATGAAACAATGTTGTGTCATTAGTTCAAGAACAGATCATATTAATTATTAAGAATCTTAATCAAGATGAGAAAGAAATAAACTGATTATAAACCAGCATATCATGAATAATTAATTATAATAAATTATGTAAATTTTTAGAACCATCATTTTTAGAAGAATTAATTGCATGAATTATTTTGCTGTTTATACTAAGAAAAATAAATCAAATAGTGGTTTGTGATTATAAGCTCCAATCATTTCAAATACTACGTACTTCTTAAATAGTACATTTAAATAAAACTTGGAGAAGCTGGACTCCGGAATTTAAAAAAAAAAAATGTAAACTGAGTTAAATTCTTGAAATGGGTCCTATTTTTAATATATTAAAATGTCCTCTATTAATTTTTAAAATCATTTTATTACTATTATTTTTTTATCTTTAAAAAAAAGATAATCTTTTTCTTTGTTGTTTAATTAGATCAGTAATTTTTTTTTAAAACATTCAAAAATCAATAATCCTAGTTCATAACATTCTGACAAGATTTTTTAACAACCGGTGAGAGACCATTTGGTGAAATTTGGTCATTGTTAGTGCTGCCTCATTGTTCACAATTTACACCCTTACACTCCTTCAAGTCACATAAGACTGCCCACTTTCAGTGGATCAATCGGTCCATTGTGGGATTTTAGGAATGAAAGGTCTCATTACTATTACCATCACCTTATTATTGTTGTTGTTATTATTACCTGTTATAAGAATGTGTACACCTATAGAAAGATTATTTTTGCTTTTGTTTCGTTAATTTTCAATACTGATGTATCTGGCTTTTGTTTCCGAAGAACAAGAAAAACACAAGTTTAGTCTTCATTAACATCCTAGTGTTAAACATTGAAGGGATTGAAATGTGTGTTAAAATATCAAAACAAAAATTTAATTTGTTATTTACACAATGTTTGTTATAATTAGTGCCAACTGTAAAATGTATTTCGTTTGCTGCTGCTCAAGAGACTGGAAATATTTTTTTTCTTCTTCCATCTTTTTCTCACTAATTTAATTGTTTTGTTAATGCAGTTCTTTTTTTTCTCAATACCTAAAAAAAAATTCTGCTGAAAGCCACCGTATTAAAACAAATATCCTTAATTTTGTGGGTAAATAGAGCTATCATATTAACAATCATTTCTTCAGAATACCTGAGATCTTTAACCGTTATTATCAAGTAAAACAATCCACAAAGCCTTGTAGCTCATAATTTGTCACAAACAAATATATATGGTGCCATTTGCAGAAGGGAGGAAAAGGCAACAGAAGCTAATTTCACAAAATGTCGTAAGTTTACATTTGTAAACTAGCAGTTATAGCTGTACATTTAAATGTTTTTGGAAATTACACCATCATGCACTGGCGTAGGAAATGGGTGGGGGGGGGGCAAGGGGGGCATGTGCTCCCTCCCTTTTCAGATATTTTGGTTTATAATAGTGTAAAAGTGTATAAATATAAAAATATGCCCCACACACACACTTTTTGGCACCTTCCTACACCACTGCCATGACATAAAATCAAGCAGTGTAAGAATAAAAGAAAATGATATAGGTGTACTTCAAACTACATGTACGTTAGTTGTACTGTTAGTAGTCATACGAACTATGGTTATGTCATTTTTACGGTTGCGTAGAAAACTGGGTTTACGATGTTTTGTGAAATTGATCCCTGTAGGATAAAACAAATTAATATCTGCTGAATAATGTAACAGTTGTTAGTTGGACTGCAGTAAATTAATACAAAAATATGTTTTATGGTTGACCCAAGCTAGAGCATACAGCATTCAAACTATTGTGTACATCTGCTAGTCCAAGTTTAAGACAGAACTTGGATAAAAAAATTAAAAAAATGATGTATAGTAAATACAAAATGATATTTGAAATAATTGCAAGAAGGCTCTTTGTGCAAGATGCAGTAATTAACAGATTTGTTTTTATTTTATTTTGTTTTTCATGTCACAGTAAATGATCTCAGTGTAAATAAATACACACAAAACAACTTCTAGAAAGACTTTCTTCATAACTGAAGACACATTTTCCCCCTACTAAACATTGTATGGCACTGTTCCTGGTGAATAACATCTTTTTATTGAAATTTAAACAAACAATTATGCCACTTTTTATAAATTAGTATTATTAATATAGCTTGGGATAATATTTACTGCACATTTGGTGGTTTTATCCATCAAACTAATGTTTGAAAGGATTCCTAAACAATATGCAGCATTTTGTAACTGTTGAGCTATTCACAATGCAGTTTTATTAGTGTAATGCTATTTGCTGATTTCTTTTTTCTTCAGAATGTTACCAAGGTGTGATGCATATTAGTAGTTTGATTGAAATTTTACGTTGTCATGATTTTGAGATTTTGCATTGGGGAACGTGTGTCTTTATTTATAATCTGAACTTAACCATTTGATGTGACACAAAAACTCAGGGTTGTAACATCATAAATTAGTTATTTTGACTATATAAAAGAGAACTCTTGTATTTTATTGTTATATATACATCTACATCTACGTGTATATCATATTATATGTTTTTGCTCTATCAGGGAACCTTTTTGAACCTCATTTATTATGATAACCATAATTTGCTTGTATACCTACTCTAGATTTTTAAATTTGTTATCAATGTTCTGGTTGGTTGAATTTTATCATGGTTCTTATTGGTAGAAAATTGTCGCATGAGTCATTTCATTGGTTGACTGCTATCGTGTCACTTCTTATATGATTCGCCAGATTCTGTAATACTTGTACAAGAATTAGGTTAAAAATGGCTTTAAATTGGTTTCTGAAAGTAAAGGTGTTTTATAAAGAAATATTCTTGTGGCCAGCCCATAGTTTAACTTAGATATGCGTTTACCGTCTGGGTTTTTTTTAATGATAATATGGGGGGGGGGGGGGTTGTTGTTTTTCTTAACCATATAATATGGGTTTTGAGGATTCTGTTTGTGAAATATATAATACTTGTTTCATTTCATCAATTCTTTTTCATTCCTGCATCATTTCTGAGTGGTTATTTTTTAATTTCCATAAATCATTCGTTGTTTGGTGTACCACTGAACTGCGTACAGTTGCAGCTGTACATTTCGCTCAGATACATCAAACAAACAAACCGGTGTCACTTTTTTTTAATTTTCATAGTTTATTCAGTACATCCCATGAATAGTTTCATATTATAGCCATGTTTGTATTACATTGTACGCATTGCATTCAGGTAGTACGCAATATGTGTTTGTATTGTCTTTGATTTTTGTCAAATTATATTTAGTTATAACTAATTGTTTGTAAACATTTATTTCTAGCTTCAAGCCTTCATTTTGTATTATGATATATTTTTGGGGGTGTTTTTTTTTTTAATGTGTGTGTGTTTTAAACTGTATTCTGTATTTGTTACGCATGTTTCTGGTTAAATGCTTTTGATGGGAATGTATCATGGAATGTAATTTGCTCTACCACATCATGATTCTGTCTGCCCATTGGTTACTGAAATATAGGTCAGTCATTCTCCACCTTCAGTTTATATAAGAGTATGACATTTTTAGGACCCACCACACTTCATTTATGTAACTCATCTAAAAAACAGGATAAATGGAGATAACATTTTTTTTAAATGTAACAAACAAACAATTTTTTTTTTTTTATAGGTACATGTATATATACCAGTGGCATGTTTTACTGACATTCTTTTGTTCAATAGACTGTGTATTGTACACTTGTTAATTATTTCAGTAGACTGGTGTGTTGTCATTGGTGTTTCTTGGTTACAACAGACTAGCCTATTGTTATCATACGTCAGTGTCATGCTCTGTAATATAAATAAAACTGTTTATAAAAATATTAAAAAATATTGCATGCTATTTTTTGGTCACCTTGCATCTTGTTGGACCAAAAGTCAAATGAAGAAAGGAGATTGGATGACTTGACGTGAAATAACATTTATTTTTTATTAAAAATATAAACATTTGAAGAATAAGCTAAAATGCTTGGGGGTTTGGGGGGGGTGGGGGAATTCATTTTATATTGAACTTCAAAATGGAAGTATTTGAATACATATTGTTTTTAACAGTTTTTGACTAAAATTTTAATACTAATTTCTTGACGATGGTTATTTTGCTGAGAAAATTAAACTGTTTTTGTGTTAGCATTTGAGTGCTTTATGTTCAAAGAGATGTTCTTTAGATAGCTGCTTTTGTTTTGTACCGTGTTTGCTGTATAAGCTACCTCATTAGGTACCGGTATACTAAGTACTGTATAGAATATATCATATATTATATATACATGTATATACATGTTACCTTTACTTGCTGTTTCATTGTTTTGTAATCATATGTATATTATGTTGAGATATAAGTATCTTTTTTTTCTTTTCTTTTTTTTAGAAAATAAAATGTTTATACTGTTTAGCTCATGTAAATTTTAATAATTGGTTGTTAGCTTTATACATAGTTACACTGTGCAGGGAAGATGTTTTAATGAAATAAACCCAGTTGCCTTGACAACAAGCAGGACTTTCTCGACAAAGTGGGCCAAAATCGTTTGACATTTTTTGTGTGTGCTTTTATAAATGTTATTGAAACAAAAAAGTAACAGTTAATGGATTTTTTAAATTCATATGTACGATTGTAAGTTTTTACAATATTTTATGTTTTATGTACGAATACAGGAGATACAATGCCGTCAGATTTGTCTTTTAGGGAATTATGATAATATTTTTAAAAAACATATTTTTTTTTTTTTAAATGTAAAAGGAATAAGGAAATTTTAACCAATCAGATTTTGGCTTTCATACTTTTGTCACACTTCACTGTATGATATTGTTAATATTCAGGTATTCATTATTTTAGTATTTTAACATTGACAAAACGTCAACAGTTTTCTTGATTACTTCTGTTTCAATTTTTAATGAAAAAGCTAACTGGAATGTATTTCTTCAGAATGCATTTTGTTTATTTGTCATTAAGGTCATTTATATACCTAGTAATTATATTGAAAATATTTGGAATAGCCAAATACAACTTCCTATACAGCAAACACAAATAATGAAATGCATTTTGTTTTTAATGTTGTTTTGTGTGTTTCTCATATTTTGACCTTTTTAAAAGAAATAATAATCATAATTTGTGTTGTAACATTCTTTATAAACCCGGTATTTTGTATTCACTTCATATTCCAACAATTTTAATGGTTGTCTTTTTCTCGACTTCACGTTTAGCAATACACCAAGCTATCAGGGTTTTTCTTTTTTTCTAGCTGTCTCTACCTTTTCCCGTCTGCTGACTGAAAGTGTTTATTATCAGGTGTAATATCAAATGACTTTGTTGTTAATATTCATGCTCAGGTGACAAATAGGAATGAAAAATAATGAAAATGTTTTTTGTAGGAATTTTTTTTTCCTTTTTTAGATTTAGTGTTATAATATTTTAATATTAGGTCTGTTTGCTTTGTGTTGAAAGGGAATGAAACATTCATAAATGAGTACTACAATAACGTTTTTAAAATTTAAGATATATATATATATATATATATTAATATTATTTTATTTTATTTTATTTTATATTTTAATAAAAATTGGTGGTTGAAGCATGAGCAGAATTAAACAACAGTCTATCTCACCCACCTCACTTCTACTGAATGGATACAGTCTTGAATCATAATATACAGTAATATTTGGTATTGTCATTGTGCATAAAACATCCAGCCTAAATTGCTTTTAATTTTTTCTAGAATTAACTACGTCACTCACCATATTTTCAAAAGGTGTATAATTATATGCCTTTCCTGCATGTTTCAAACAAAATGCATTTTAGGCTATCAGGGATTCTAGAATTTTTATAAAATCAGGGCTTCTAGAAATTTTATAAAATCAGGGATTCTAGAATTTTTATAAAATCAGGGCTTCTAGAAATTTTATAAAATCCACTAGCCATGAGATCATTGATTTAAAAAATTTAGTAGCCATGATTAAAAATTCACTAGCCCTACTTTATTTTAAGTTAATACAATTTTACTAAATAATAGTAATAATCAGATATGCTACCTAAACAGGGAGATCGAAAGAGCTTGAAAACACTAACGTCAATGTGGACTCAGGATATTCATATTTACAAAATAGTCTTTTGTTTCACTAGCCGTCGGCATGGCAATAGTAGTTATTTACTAGCCCAACACTGAATATCACTAGCCATGGGAGTGGGGCTACCATAATCTAGAAGCCCTGTCTGGCATGGCAATAGTAGTTATTTACTAGCCCAACACTGAATATCACTAGCCATGGGAGGGGGGCTACCATAATCTAGAAGCCCTGTGCTATAAGTATCACCAGAAACACAAAGGAAATGACCAGAAAAATGGCTAAAATTGATATTTAATTAACCTGAATCCAGTTGTTGGCTTCCTTATATAAATTAGATAACTGATTAGCAAAGGATCGATACTGGGATAAAGGGACATAATTGTGGTGTATGCTGTGTGTAATTTGTGACATTTTTACTAAAGTAATGCAGAAGGATAAGTGTTAATTAAGCAAGAAGCTATAAAGATGGTGTAATTTAACACCAATTGTTTTTTAATTTAATAGTCAAAAATAATTTGCACTGTGTAATAACTGCTGTCTGGTTTATAGTTTTTCATTATTTTTAGTAAACATGAATGTTTCCTATCGTCTGATTGGCTTCACGGGCCAGACAACTTCGTATACATAATTAATATAACCTTCGTAACGTAGTCCTTTAAAAACAACAACATTATGTATTTCTCATTAAAGTCAGGATTTTGTTACACGGTTTTATGTTGTTGAAAATTAACTGTTTTATGTTACATGTTCAAACATTTATTTGATTTTGTACATAAAAATTCAGTAAAAAAATTATTGTTTTGAAGGATGACATTTAAATTTATAGCTTTTTTATCTGATGTCAGCATTTCTGTTTTTTTCATATTTTGGTGGGGTTTTTTTTTTTACAAAATAGACAGAATGTGATCTGAAATGCTGAACAGTAGCTGTTAATGTTTGTTAATAAAGACGAAAAATTGGACAATAAATATATATATATATATTTCTAAGGGATGGTCTGGCCGAAGTTATTTACCCCCTCATCACATTTCCTTTGTGTTTTATTTATTTACATACATGTAAGTCATAACAAGATATTATCACAGTAAACCAATAACTAATTTAGAAAAAAATGCACAATGACAAATTAATAATAAACCAAATAAAAAAAAAAGTGTTTTTACCTCATTACAATTTACAACCATAAACTATTTAATATCGAATTACTTTACTTTAAAAATCAGGGAACATGTTTTATTATTATGTTGTTGTTTTTTTCTCTTTAAAATATCAGGGTATTTACACTGCGCAGTTAGTCGTGCACTGTTATTGATTTACTGAATTATATAGCGCAAGTTACAATTAACTTCCACCATTAATATAATGTCTACCTCATTCTTTACGATCTGTCTGTTCAATAAATTATACAAGAATTCTTTTGAAATGTAGTGCACAAGTCTGAAAAATTCCTAAATTATTTAAGCTGCTGTCTCAAGTATATTTTTTTGGAGAAGCCAAAATGTGAGATACCTGCGTAGGTATTAATTACCTGTCTGATGGAGACGGAATTAAATTGTGTTGTCAGATCTAACATCTTATTTGTTCTGCATTTAGATTCATTTTATAAGTCATAGATCCAACAGAACGTGGGTTACAGTTGAATCTATGAACATTCATCTGAATGCATGATAAAAGTTACAAAACACATTGAAAATATAACAATTGTTTTGTTTTTCTGTTTCTTAAAGAACTATAGATTAATTTCATGATAAGTTACAACATGTATTGAAAATATAACAATTGTAGGGATTTCTTTTGTTTCTTAAAGAACTATAGATTAATTTCATGATAAAAGTTACAAAACGTACTGAAAATCTAATAACTGGAGTTGTTGTTGTTTCTTAAAGAACTATAGATTAATTTCAAGTTATCACTGTCACAATATCTACTAGTAACTGGAGCACATACAGTATAATTGGTATGCCACAGATTCATTTGTTGTCTACTTTTACACTTTAATAGTGTTTAACTGAAAGAAAAAACATTCTAACAAGCTACCAAATGAATAATTTGTTCTCAAGTTGTTTTAGTTTTGTTTATTACAACTTTACCCCCCCCCCCCCCCCCCCTTTGATGATTTTGTATATGTCGCTTTATTAAGTTTTGTTTTGGAGTGTCACCGTTTGTATAGTTCATATATACCAAAGATATAATCCTTGTTTCTCATTTCATGTTGTTATGATTTGTTGCCATAGATACCAGAACTCATTTTGCTCCTTCCTGCTATGCTTTGATGTTGTGTGTTTTGGTCATATTCATCTATATGTATAGGATTCAATTAATGCACCAAAAAATAAATAAATAAAAAATTTAGTTTTTAAGGCACTCCGTTCCAGTTAATCTAGATAATTCGGAACAGTGGTGTGGAAAATACTTCTCTTTTTTCAGATTTACTGTATTAATAATGTGTTGAGAAAATATTCATGTGAAATTTTTCTTTCTTTTATTTTATTAAATTTTATTTTACAAAGCCGCATTTGTTTTAAAAAAAAAGAAATATTTCTTTTAAAAACGAAAGAAGATCAAGAATAACAATTACATCGTCAAACAAAAAAAGAAAACAAAATAAAACAAAAACAAAAGCCCAGTAGACTTGTCACCATTTTAATCTATACATTAAAGGTTTATTTATGTACTTACTTTATGTCGAAGCATTATGGAGTGGTTTTTGTCTGTCTGGTGTGTTTCCATGACAACTGATTCATTACGGCATGACCTAAATCTCAAAAGCTACAGTAACTTGCTTTTTGCAGTCTGCCGTCTTCATCCTAATGGTCATCTTGGCTTTGGTATCAAAATAAATGTCATAATTACCGTAACAGGTAACCGATATGTTGAAAGTACTTCGAGAACAACTAACAGGCTATCAAGCAGTTTCACAGACGATCTGTTTAAAAGATTTCTTGAGAGACATATGATCCATATGTGCTAATAGCAAGTTGGACAGACTCATTATGACCCATTAGCACTTACAGGTATTTTTTTTAAAAAGCAAGAGGTTCTCTGTCATATAAAGGAATTTGATTAAAGGCATATTGTCACAGACCACAGACCTATTAAATAGCCTAACAAAGTATTACCTAGAAATATATAATTTTGATTTGTCCTTAAATGCACTTTATTCAACCATCTACATAGCAACCATACTCCACTTATTAATGATATTTCGTAAAAATAATTGAATTATGGCAATGGTCTCTAATTCAAAAACTAATACTGTCAACAGGGTTGACATGGATTTCACTCCATTGTGGTTCAGTTAAGGTGATGCGATAACTACATGTAGATTTGGTTTCCAGATATTAATGTAATTTTTATTTATTATAAATTTTTAGAGAAATAAGGTTCTTAAATCTGTGACAGTATGCCTTTATTAAGGGACATTCCTGAGTTTGCTGCATTGTAAGATGTTTCCGACTAATAAAATATTTCTATGATTAAACTTACATATTAAATATATTTTCTTGTTTAGAATATCAGTGTCTGTATATTCAACGTGGTTCTGGTCGTCTTAATATTTCTAAAAAGCCCAAACTGGATTTTGTCTTCAAATAATTTTGTACGGACAAAAAACAATATTTTAGGAAATATCGTTAAAAAGTGTCTGCTAGTCGATAACATCTTAAACATTGCAGCAAACTCAGGAATGTCCGTTTAAGGTAGTAGTGCTTATACTTCATGTATAATATTGAATTATTTCACTTTAACTTTCAACAAACTAAAAACTTATGCAATACTTAATTTAACATTTTATTGTACTATAACTGCTAAACCATTACCAAATAAAAAAAATAAAAAATGTAACCATGTTTTAAAACAATGTAATGAAACATATGCATACATGAAGGCCTACTAAAAAAGATTCAAGATAGTTAAAATAAAAAAACAAAACTATTTATGTTAGTGTTTGATTGCATTTATCATGACATTGTCATTCAACACATAGAAAAACTGAAAGAAGAATATTCAAGAAAACAAATTAATTATGGCAATAATAATCATTGCATAAAAAAAATATTGTATGTGCGTCATCAATGAAAGTGACCTAGTTAAATTACAGTAGCATGATCTTAACTCTCTAACAAGAAGTATATGGTCTGACATTTTGAAAGTACTTTCTGCACTACAAGCTATTGTTGGTAATTGGATGTAACAGTGCTGTTAAGGATTATTTATAAAAAATAATAATAATTAAATTTTATAACAGTGTTGTAAGTTCACATATTCATGTCACTTGACACTGTGTTTTTGAATACTAAAGAGTGGATAGTATTGTTAGAATTTATCAAACATTATGGGTAAATTTCACTTTTTTTTACTCTTTATTCTTATTATATATAAAAAAAAATCATTATTATTTATTTTTATTTTTAAATTCTTAAACAAAATTTCTTATTGTTATTGTAAAAAAAAAAAAAATTATTATTATTTATTTTTATTTTTAAATTCTTAAAAAAAAATTGTAAGTGCATGCTGTGGGCCATTCTAACTTTAAAAAAAAGCTTCTTTTTTCTTTTTTTTACTCTTTATTCTTATTGTAAAAATAAAATAAAATCATTATTATTATTTATTTTTATTTTTGCATTCTTAAAAATAATTCTTTGTTAGTGTAGGTTAGTGTAGGGTGCATGCTGCAGGTCATTCTGTCTTGAATTGGTTGTCATGGAACTGAATAGGGACCGGTGAATCTATACCCTGTTTGGAGTATTCCTGAGGTGTGGGAGGTTACAATCCGTGGTGCTTTTTGCCATAACCATTATAATGCCCCACTCGGCTGTCACGTGTCGTCGCATGTAATGCACTTCTGTTTGTTTTTGTCTTGGCCTTACCATTTATTCACTTGTACATCTGTATAACTCATACAGTTCATATTCAACTGGGTTGCCATGGAAATATAGGACAGTATGTAAATAGAAATATGTCGCTTACCTCATCCATAAATTTGTATTTTGTTTTCCTTTCATTTATGCACGTCTGTCAGTGGTGTAAGATGTATTTTAAGAAACAAATAATATTATTTGAAGTAGCTTAAAAGACGCATAGACACACACAAAAGATAGAAAACAATAAATGCAGTTAAAAATAACTGAAAATATGGTCACAGTGTTTCTGCCAGAAAGAAATGTTTTAGTATGGCGCTATAGAATTGAATACAACCACAGTCAACTGTGTGTATGGGGAGGGGAGGGGCCTGCCCCAGAAAGAAAATGGGTTAAGTTTAGGATTAGGGTTGAGAAAATCACATATTAATGATGAGAGTAATTAATTTTGTCAAAAGGTTAACTTTAAAAAAAATATTTTTAAATCTGACAAAATATTTGGGTATGGCGCCATACCCGTTTTACCCTGGGCCAGTAACATTAACCATTTCCTAAGACTATATAAATCATTAGTAATTTCCAGAACCATCTTTTTAAAAATAATTTTAAAAGCTGGTATTTAACTTTATTTTTCAGTTGTTGATATTTAAAAAAATAAAAATTGTTTTAATGCAGACTTAATTTCATTGGATTTCGGGTTTATATAACTACTCAATTCAAATATGATAGGGTAATCTCGCATATTTTATACAATGTATTTAGCTCATATTGTCTAGTGCTGAATTATGGCTATCTGTTACATATTTAGATGACATACATGTATATACATCACAGTCTCATTTAGTTGTTGAAGTTGTCTCATTTTTAAATAGGTGCATAGAATACTAGCTGTTTTTGTCCTTATTTTTTATATTAGCATTATCAGAGCTTGATTTAAATTGTAAAATATGTAATTTATTAAAGTTTCTTTTCAAATTAATTGCTAATCTGTTTACTCTAATTAAGAGACATTTTGTATTGTGCTTGTTACATATTTTAATCATAATACAGGACATAGAAAATTAAAAACTTGACTTATTCAAAATTATTGTTAATTTTGGAGTCAAATTTAAACCCTACATATTTTGGGTTCTTGGTAACAAGTTGGAAGTGGGTTTTTTTAATTTTTAATTAAATGGGGTTTTTTCCACAAAACTATATCTAAGCTTTGATAATGCTACTTTTGTCTGTACAGTTATATACATGTGTGTGTGTTTTCAACATTTTGTCTTTGTTAGCAGTACTAATCTGTATGTTGGTGAAGAAATATAAAACGTAAATCAAATGATTGTTATGTACACAACAGCTCCAGCCTGTTGCGAGATTTCTTTTATACCCCTGTTAGTTGTTTGTGTCCACTTAAAGAACAAGAGCTTCGATTACGCTTTGACCGGTGTATGATGTGCAGTTTGAACTGATGCTCAAAACTGATGGGAGGAAATTAAAACCAGACATTTATACATTAAGCCCGAATGAGTGTTGGGTTAATAATTATGGGAAACTTTGTTGTTTTAGTTTTATGCTTGTTGTATTTTATACATATATATATATATCTCTTTGTGGCTTCTGTAATTTTTTCAGTGAATTTAGTGTCGTCTGTAAGGTTTGAGATCTTTGGGAATTAATCAGGCCTTTGAAAATTGCGAGAACAACCGTTTTGTTCGCACATTGCTTGCACAAATCTAATTTTACATAACCAATGTTTTGGTTGCGCAAAATTTGAAACACCATTTACTTGGATATAATGGGTTACACTAAAGGTAAATGGGTTACTTGGATTTATTTCTGCGTAACCGATAAATGGGTCACGCAGATTTCCATTTCTCAGAGGCCGGGTTAAGTCGTAGTATTTGTAGGTGTGTGTGTGTATATTTTGTTGTAATAACAGTCAAATTGTTCTGTGGAGGGAACTGGGTATAACAGCCACTTGTCTTAAAGGGCACTCCAGAATTTTGTCATTTGCAACCAAAATGTGAACATTTATACAACTACTTTTGTTGCCGAGAACTCCAGAACTGAAAAGTGTTTTTTTACTAAACTCTTTTTAAGTCCAGAATCAGGGAACGTGCATGAACCTTGTTCAACAGCTGCTTGTTTTATATGGAACTTTAGAATTGAAGAGAAGTTTTACAATACAAAACTAGTTGAGTTCAGAATTAGGAAGAAATGAATATACTAGTATAAGCACATAAATTGTTTGTTTTGTTCAAATGCAGAGTGGTTATCGTAGTTTAGAGTGGATTAATTCCCCTTATTTGCTTGATATAAAACTTGGAAGCTGTAATTCTTTGAAACGAAGATTGTTTTTTTCTTGAATTATTAACACCTTATGGACTAATAATTGTTGTAAATAACACTTCATTTGTTTATCTGTGAATATTTTATAACAATCACTTGTGGTTACAGAACACTTCAGAATTGATAAGAGTACCAACACATTTGTTTTTTCCCCCATTATAAAAAGCTATCTACACATAAAAACAATGTTTTTAAGTTCCTTGGCTGATATTTTGAAATATACCTGTATTTAGTTTTTTATATGCATGTACTTAAATCACTTAATTCATTGATCGAAGGGGAATAACTCCTCCATAGATCTTCTGAATTTGGGAACACTCTACCTCCATTTTTTTTTTTTTTTGGCCTTCCGGTCAAGTGCTGTGAACATTACACATAAATATATTTTTAAAAAATGGATGTTAAAAGACCAAAATCTTGCCTATGTATTAATTATGACTTTCATAAATAGGAAAATGATTTGTTACATCTACGATCAGGAGAAGATAATCCACAGGTTCACTGAAATAATTACATCGTTTGAGTAACGCTTATTAAATCATGTTAATTGTCACCTATCATCTTCTTTTTGATCTTATGACTGTGCTCATATATATATATATATATATATATATATATATATATTACTGCTTCATGTTACATATATATTTTACCTGTGGAAATTTTATAATACTGTAAACAGGATTAATATTGCAAATTGTTCGTATCTGCTGTATGTATTTGCAATGAAAACAATGTGTGTGTGTATGAATTTTAGTGATTTGAGGTTAGGAGTAAAAAAAACAAAAACCCACAAAATTTACACACACATTTTTTTCCCCCTGGTTTTACAGTTTGGTAATTCATGTAGATTAGAGCCTGTGAGGCTTTTGTTTCGTTGTCATGACAGCAGGCAGTGATATGTTTTAGACTGCTCTCCTCTGGCATGTGTGGGTAAATTGGTCTATTTTATCTACTTTGCATTTTTAAAAAATTAAATTAAATTTCTTATTTTCAATTAAAAAAAACAACCTTATTTCAAGAAGTATAATTCTTTCTTTTTTTTAATGTTTAAAAAAAAAAATTAAATAGGCAATTTGAAAAAAAAAAAAAAAAAAAAATGCTTTGTAGATATATCTGTTTGGTGTCCGTAACAATTAAATGCCAGAGGATCAGTCGATGAGAAATTAAATGAGTTTGTTGGAGGCCTTTTATTATACTGTGTATGAATGTACCCTGTAATTCTGCTCACCTTTGGAAAACAAAACATGAAACAAACTTTCAAGTGTTATGTGATAAACATATGTACAACCTCTGAATGCATTTATATTTTTACATACATTAAAAGTGTGTGTGGAAATGGTGTGTGAGTTCAGGATTTTGCTGCCCTATTCAGTACGTTACTGGTTATTCTGTAGTGCATCATGTAACCATGATGGTATCTGAAAATTATCCATCAAACATTATTTTTGGGGATTGAACATTCATTGTCAAAAATACACCTTTATGTTGACTATTTACAAGAAACCAATTATTTTAATGCATAACTGACATGGTTGGTGTATATGATAATGAAAAATGACAAGTTGGTTGTGTAAAAAACCAAAAAAAATGGCGAAACAATGGTGTAAAGAAAATGTCAGAATTTGTTTTATTATAATATTGTCAATATTTTCCCCTTGAAACTACCTTTTTGGCGTTCTACCTCTTAAACAGCAGGACAGTTATTGATATACATAATATATGTTTATTTTAATAGATCTGTTTTAGTTGTGTCGGGTGTCAGTGCATTTCTACCTCTGGTATATGCATACTCAACTGTTTTAACCTTCATCATATTGTTATTGAAGCTAGTTAACCCCCGTTTAGTGTCAGTATACTGCCATACATGTTCTTAGACCACAGTAACATTTCTGCTGTCTGACGAGCATCTGTAGTTGTAATTAGAAGCCACAATGAAACTGCATAATGTGGGCGCCGTGCTATAAGACTTGCGTACTTAATTAGATGTGGCATCTGTCATGGACAGAGATGCTGGCTAAGGCCGATACCTGTGCCAAAGACAGGTGTGCGCTACAACAGCTTGCTCTGAATGTGCACGTTAAACATTACTCCACTCCACTCCACCATCAACAGCGTTCGAGATTAAAAATGTTGGTCAGTATCCCAGTTGGATACTAACATTTCAAAATCTGGTATCCCAGCTGAGAATTTAGTATCCCAATTAAATGAAATTCACAAATAACATAGTAACAAACTTGGATGACAGTGTTACTTAACTTCACCAGTAAATGACAACTTTCATTGTTTCAGTGAAAAATAAAAATGCAGGATTAAAAAACCCCCAACAACAACATTATATAGTATCCCGGTGGGATACTGGCTTATTAAAGTCTGGTATCCAAAATTAAATTCAAGGTATCCCCGGGATATCTTGATACTGTTAATCTCGAACATTGATCAAGATGTGGCAACTCTAATTTTGGCAACTTTAATTTTTAAGAAACAATCTATTACTTAATTTCGATAAAAAAAAATTATGAAATCTTTTAATTTTCTTATTTTGCCAAGCTTACAAATTACTCAACTTAAAGCATTTAGCTGATTTTGTTTTTCACCATATTATATAATACATCATTTTACCGTATTGACACCAAAAGGGTTAACTACTTCAAAAAACAAAATGTAATCTTTAGACTGAATTATGCAAATGTTTCAGGTTTTTTGTGTCAATCACTGAGAACTCAGGAGCAAACATGCAGGTGTCACAGGTCATGCACCGGCAGCTTATTTCTGATTGGTGGAGAACTGCCATGAATATTACAATGTGTGTCTTTGTTTTTCTTTTTACATGTATTGATGCTTACATGTGTATATGAACACTGTACATTGCTTTTTACACAGGTAATTTTAACATATGGGCAAGGTGCTGTCTGGTAGGTATGTTATTCTAACAGAAAAAAAAATCCAAAACAAAATTGATAACACAAACATTGCTGGACTACTAAGAAATAATATTAAAAAGTTGATGTTATTCTAACAGTGAAAAAAGAAAACAAATCTGAACTAATAATAAATATAAAAAGAATCTGAACATGAATAATAATTCATTAATTTTATTTGGGGGGAGGAGAGGGTGGAGGGTAAATCTAAATTCCCTTTGTATGATGTACAAATGGGTATTGAATAGTTTTTATTATCTAACATTTAGTGAAATATCTTAAAATAATATTATCAGTGAAATAAAAGTGTTATCAGTCACTCAGTGATGATAACACATTTTAGAGTGAAAATTTCACTCTAAAATGTGTTATCGTCACAGTAGAAAGTGTTATCTTCACTGTAAGAAAGCCGGAACTATTTTGCTGCTGGCATTTTAAAATTAAATGTAAATTGGCAAAAGTTATATAATAAATAGAAAATTTCATGTTTTTTTGTCTCATGAAGTTTGCAATCATATCACATTTGTTGTGCTAGCGCGACTCGTGAAATATGATTGCAAACTTCACTTGATGAGATATAAATCATATTTGACAAAAAACCACATGAAATATCCCTCTATATATCATTATTGTAGGCTTTATATAGTCAAGCACACACTGTTATGCCAAGGTATATGTTATCTCATCATCCCAGGGTATCTAGAGGTCCATAACGTTCACTAACAACTTGCTAAATAGACTGTCAAAATGTATCTGAAATACTCACTAGACTTTGATAATTTTAATAGACACAAAACACTAATGGGATTCGGACAGACTAATTTGAAATAAAACTAAAGAAAAACTAAATAGCATGTGCATTTTGTGGTTCAGTCTGTTGTTATGGATTGTTTTCAGGATGTTGAAGGTAGATGTGGAGCGATGTTTAAAATTGGGATGCCGTAGGCAGCAGGACATGGTTTTGTGTATTATGTATTATTTGACGTGGTGGTAATTAAATGGCGAAAAGTTTACATTATGAATTGTTTGACACTGGTAAATATTTGGAGAAGATTTTACATTACAGATTGTTTGACATGGTGGTAAATATCTAGAGAAGATTTTACATTACAGATTGTTTGACATGGTGGTAAATATCTAGAGAAGATTTTACATTACAGATTGTTTGACATGGTGGTAAATATCTAGAGAAGATTTTACATTACAGATTGTTTAACACTGGTAAATATCTAGAGAAGATTTTACATTACAGATTGTTTAACACTGGTAAATATCTAGAGAAGATTTTACATTACAGATTGTTTGATATGGTGGTAAATATCTAGAGAAGATTTTACATTACAGATTGTTTGACAGGGTGGTAAATATCTAGAGAAGATTTTATGTTAAGGATTATTTGACATAGTCAATATCTGGAGAAGATTTTAACATTACAGATACTTTGACAGGGTGGTAAATATCTGGAGATGATTTTAACATTACAGATACTTTGACAGGGTGGTAAATATCTGGAGATGATTTTAACATTACAGATACTTTGACATGGTGGTAAATATCTGGAGATGATTTTAACATTACAGATACTTTGACATGGTGGTAAATATCAAAAGAAGATTTTACATTATGAATTGTATGACATGGTAAATATCTGGAGAAGATAATAGATTGTGTATTGTATGACATGGTAAATATCTGACGAAGATGGACAATCCTAAACCCGGTGAAATGTTGGTGATTGTTTACATTCTCATTTACACGAATTCCTGGTGAATTGTTTATCATGTATATTGTTTTGTTCGTTCTCTATAGGGCAGACACATTTTGTATTAAATAACTGAAATGTGTACATGTGTATGTGATACAGGATTACAACTAGTGGTTTGGGTCCATATAACGTTTTTGCTCAGTTGCCGTAGCAATGATAATGCTACGTGCGTGTTGATTGGTTCTTTCAGGAGTGAGAATAATAGCATACCTGCGATTGGTTACTTTTGACCATAAGGGCGAGTTTGAGTTTTTGCTAAAGGAAAATGAGCCACAGGGGAGAGATCTGTATGGAAATCCGGGAAAATGTTTCTGAAAAATGGTTAAATAAAGATTCTCAGAGATGTGTTTTCAGGGCAGTTTAGTGCTATATATTGTGGGTGATTAATTTTTGTTAAAATATCATTTTTAAAAAGGCACTTCAAATGAGCAGGGGTGGGGGAAGTGGGGGTTTATGTCACTGTAAAAAGAGTCCACTATATTAACATAATTTGTGCCATTGGTGGTTGTAAGTATGTTAAGTCTTCCTGATTAACATAATTTATACCATATTGTTTTAGAAAACGTTACTAAATTAACATAATTTGTGCCATAGATGATCAGGAAATGTCTGCTATACTAATATCAATTAGGATATTGCCTATTAGTGATTAAGGAAAGTCCACTTTTTTTATTATTAAATAAAAATTGTCTGTCATTTTTAAGTGCAAAAACCCCCCAACCCAATTCTCCTGTTTACAAAAGGCATACAACTAGCACTTTGATGAAATAGTATTTTATTATAACCATGTTTCCACGGTAACATAATATATTTCACCATCAGCACCTTGTCCACTGTAGATTGTTATTGTAGTTACCCCAAGTATCTTCCAATGAAAAACGATGGCTGGGCAGGCATTTCATTGGTTAGGAGATAACTGGCATTTCATTGGTTAAATGTCAGCTGACAGGAAATGATAATTAGCTACTATTTACCTCCTTCCATCAGGATATAGGGGGTGAGACGTAGCCCGGTGGTAAAGCGCTCGCATTATGTGCAGTCGGTTTGGGATCGATCCGACGCCATATAACCATAAATAAAATGTGTAGAGTGCGTTGTTAAATAAAACATTTCCTTCTTCCTTCTTCCATCAGGATATATGATCACCATGAAGGAACCAATAAAATATCCGTCCAGCCAAATTTTGTGTCAAAAAGATACTTGGGACTGTAACCATAGTGTACATTTGTATTAATCTTGCAGTGTATTATTAATTGTGATGTAAGTATACATTTCTGTATACAATATTGGCTGCCTTTGATGATTGCAATATATGGGTTTTGTATATCCACCATATATTTGTACAGATTTGTATACAAGTTGTTGGCTGGCCTGTGGGCCATACATATATAACTGTATTGTGTATATCCAGGATGCACCACGAGTGAGTACAATTCTGTTTCAAGATGGCTGACTAGGACGTCTGCAATTACATGGAGTCTACCTCATTTGAGATGGGAATTTGGGCAAATGAATGTAGTCCACTGAGCTGTTTATCTGGTAGTGTTAAATGTAAACATTTTAGAAAATGTTTTGTTTTTTTTAAGCAAATCCTTGATTTTTATCCCCTTTTTTTCTCTTTTTTTTTTCTTTTAAAACCCCCCCCCCAAAAACCCTTGAATTATCATTCGATAAAATTAAGAAATTGAAAATCAGTTTTTAATATTCAGCAAACTACTGTAGTTTACTATGTTAAAAATGGTACATCAAAGCCTTTTGTTTTCTTCCTAATACTACATTGTATAGTATAATACTATTATTTTTACTAATTTTTATTAAAATTCAGTTTTAAAAAGAGAATGTGAGTACCTTTCATAAATACAATGTTCTACCGATGTACAATATTTGCAGTGAAATCATAAATTTATAAAGTAAAACAATTCCAAACATTGTGGAAACAAAATTAAGTAATATTTTAGAAATATGCACAATTTGATGAAATTTTATTTTCAAAAATTACATGTAGCTCATGCAGTATTTAAGGGCAGATCTGGTGGGAAGTTCTGGAGGGGGGGGGGGTGGAGGTGTGGTGTGGCAGTGAATCACGGAATGTTTCACGGTGCAGCCATGCATCTTTATTATGTTTGTTTTAAGTTCAACCAATCACTCTTCTACCCACCCTGCCCCCTCTGGATCTGCCCTTGCTACTGTCTCAAGGAAGGTAGATAATAAAAAAAAGTACCACATTCTGTTTTAGTATACTACAGTAGTTAAAAAATTCTGTAACATTTATTTACATACTTTTATATTCTGACCCTACTAAGTGTTTGGTTTTTTTTTCTTTTCTAATTGTTTTTTGGCAAGTGTAATTTGTAACTGACAGTCTTGTTTTATATCAAAAGCCCTATTGAGCACAAAACAAGGGTAATTATTTTCGTTGAGGATGAGGGAATAATTTTTGTAACAAATTTTAAAAGTAGGCTTATGAATTTGAAGCCTTTATGAATCTGCATGGATTCAGTTTTATCATTGGTTTTTACCAAAAGCTGTCTTTTAAGAGTAAGACTGGTTTGAGACCTTTGAAAAAAGTTTGCTTAGGTCTCAATCCAGAGTTAAACAGCTGTGATTTAATTTGTTATTTATTAAATAATAAAATAAAAAAGTAAAACTTTTTTTATGGAAATGATTTCTGCCATCTCCTATTCCTCACCCCCTCAGAAAAACTAATACATTTGCTCAAAATCCCATTTTCTCAAACAATTACAATTCAGGGAATAGCATGACAACCAGTCTTTTTTTTTCTTCTTCGTCTTTTTCTCCCCCCATTTTGTTTGGGCCACCACAGTGCCCAGTGTGTGAACCCCAGGGTGTGTTATATCGCTGCAGGTCATTGTTTTATTTCTACTTTGATTAGCTGTATAAAGATTGCAAATAACCATAGGGATCAGCGAATATGTTGTTCAATATTGTTACTATGATAAATACATGTGCATTTTACCTCATCTGGTATTTACATTGTTAATCGTAGTAGTTTAGTAGGTAACAAATAAAGTTACTCAGCCATTAGTTTACCTTGTTTGTCATCTGTTGTTGTTGTTGCTTTAGTTTAGTGTGAGGTGGGTGGGGTAACATTAAACAATCACTGGCATAGGGAGGTGGGGTGGGGGTCGTCAATGGAGGTCATGCCCCCCAATTAACCTTTTTTCTTCTTCTTAAGCTATTACATTTTATAGAATCATACATACATACACACACCACACACACACCACACACACACACACACAAAGTAACATGCATAGTTGAGTTGAAGAGCATTCTTTTTTTTATGGATGCTTCAATAGCTCAAAAGGTATCTTAATTGGCAAGTCTGCAAGTTGCGGGTGACTCGGTGCCACAAGTTAGAGTTCCAACAAGGGCATGGGTCAAATTGGGGAGGCCAGAAAGGATTTAATTATCCCCTGTGCCAGTGTGTTAATATCTATGTATGTAACAGTCAACCTCGACCTACATACAATATATAGATATTCATAAATAAATACATACTAGCCAGTGCCAGGTCTGCCCACTGATTCATGCACGTAAGTGGGATCGACTGCGTAGATTGTAGGCCCCATGCATGTGGTTGAGTTAAAAGAGCATCTTAAATGTGTGTAGTATGGATTGACCATTTGAAATCCTGGCTACGACAGTGGTAAGAATTGATACAGCTTTGGTAGAGAACTTTCCTTTGGGACTGGGGGCTGGGGGGTGGGGGTGGGCAGGATTTAGTTCAATCGATAGAATACTTGTGTGAGATGTTGGGTTGTATCTTGTGTCAAATTTAATGTTTGGGAGGCACACAAAGTGTAGCTGTTGGTTTAATAAAAAAAACATAAGTGGTAAAGTGCTTGCTTGGTGCACGGTCAGTCTGAGATCGATCCCCATCAGTGGGCCCATTGAGGTATTTCTCGTTCTAGCCAGTGCACCAATGGTCATGGTTTGTGCTATCCTGTATGTGGGATGATGCATATAAAAGATCCCATGCTACTAATGGAAAAATGTAGCGGGTTTCCTCCCTAAGACTGACCGGCCTCGGTGGCGTCGTGGTTAGGCCATCGGTCTACAGGCTGGTAGGTACTGGGTTCGGATCCCAGTCGAGGCATGGGATGTTTAATCCAGATACCGACTCCAAACCCTGAGCAAGGCTCAATGGTAGGTGTAAACCACTTGCACCGACCAGTGATCCATAACTGGTTCAACAAAGGCCATGGTTTGTGCTATCCTGCCTGTGGGAAGCGCAAATAAAAGATCCCTTGTTGCTAATCGGAAAGAGTTGCCCATGTAGTGGCGACAGCGGGTTTCCTCTCAAAATCTGTGTGGTCCTTAACCATATGTCTGAGGCCATATAACCGTAAATAAAATGTGTTGAGTGCGTCGTTAAATAAAACATTTCTTTGTTTCTTTCTTTCCCTAAGACTGTATATGTCAAAATTACCAAAATGTTTGACATCCAATAGCCGATGATTAATAAATGAATGTGCTCTAGTGGTGTCGTTAAACAAAACAAACTTTAAACTTTCCTTTTATCTGTTTTTGAACCTCCAAGGAGAATTGATTAGACTGCTCCATTACACTTCAGGAGAATATCAATGCATGGGAAACATCAATCTCTCTTTTGTTAAAAAAAAAAAAAAAAAAAAAAAAAAAAAAATTGGGTTTGTCGACTGATTGAAATTCAGAATACTTTACCAGGAGAATACTTCACCACTACATTTGTACATGTCTCTGCATGACTGTGGGAAGCACAAATAAAAGATCCCTTGCTGCCTGTCATAAAAGAGTAGCCTATGTGGCGACAGCGGGTTTCCTCTAAAAAAAATTAAAAATCTGTGTGGTCCTTAACCATATGTCTGACGCCATATAACCGTAAATAAAATGTGTTGAGTGCGTCGTTAAATAAAACACTTCTTTCTTTTTTGTCTCTGCATGAGAAATCCCAGTCAATAACTAAAGATGACCAGGAAAAAAATTGTAATTATATTGATGGTTTCATCAACTGTGCACCAAGAAACCATGCCACGTACTGAAATACAAGATAATGAAGTAATTACGTACATTACCTGTGGCCTTGGAACGGATGGATATTTGACAAAGAGAATCTGTTGTCTATGGTTATGGATGTCCATTTACAAGATGTTAATCGACAAAAAACGATATTAGTGTTATGATGAACTGGGTTGCCCCTATGTTTACTTACAATTACAAACTGTTGCACTTTTATATTTTGATACTTAATTTAGGTATTGAAAATAATTTTGAATAAGTTTTGTCTTCCCCCGTAACTCACTTTCCATGTAACAAAAATAAAATAAAATAAAAATAAAAAAATAAAAAACAAACACAGAAAAATAAAAAAGAGCCCAAAACCTAGTTAAGGGAACCTAAAAAAACAAGAGCTATTCCTTCCCTATCCGACCCCGGCCCAATCACGAAAAAAAACCCTCGCCTAAACAAAAATTACCAAAAAAAACCCTCGCCTAAACAAAAATTACAAAAAAACCCTCGCCTAAACAAAAATTACAAAAAAACCCTCGCCTAAACAAAAATTACAAAAAACCCCTCGCCTAAACAAAAATTACCAAAAAACCCTCGCCTAAACAAAAATTACCAAAAAAAACCCTCGCCTAAACAAAAAAAAAAAAAAAAAAAAAACCTCGCGTAAACAAAAATTACAAAAAAAAACCCTCGCCTAAACAAAATTACAAAAAACCCCTCGCCTAAACAAAAATTACAAAAAACCCCTCGCATGAACAAAAATTACAAAAAACCCCTCGCCTAAACAAAAATTACAAATAAACGAAACAAAGCTTAAAAAACAAAATCAACATTAAATAAATGACCAAACCCAAAACCCAAACATCTTTGGTTTTTTAAGAATAATTATATTGGTAAAACCATTCCTCTGTGTTAATATTAAGACGTTAAAAATAAGAGCGAGAAAAACAAAAATCTATACTTTAAATAATTAGGTGATTAACCAGAGCAAAGACATTATGATATTAATATCTGCACAGCCCTACTTATACAAGTGCATTATTGACTCCGACTAGGGGAGAAAATGAAAGATAAGTCGATAATGTGTAGGAGGGGTGTTTTCTTTCATTTTAATGATGATGATGCATCACGGAATATGGTTCAGTGTTCGATTGCTCTCTTGAAGTGTAATGGATTGACCGTGTAGAATCTATCTCATCTCAACATCCCCACCCCCAGCCCCCACCATCCTCTTTTGTATAGGGGCAGGATGTAGCCAAGTGGTAAAGCACTTGCATAATGTGAGGTCAGTGTGGGATCGATTCCCGTCGGTGGGCCCATGGATTAAAGGCTAGTGCTCATTCCTGCCAGTGCATCACAACTGGTATATTTGTATGTGCTGTCCTGTCTGTGTGATGGTGCATATAAAAGATCCTTTATTTGTAATGAAAACTGTCTTCTGGTTCAGTGGTTACGCCATTGGACTAAAGGCTGTTTCTCGTTCAGTCAGTGCACCACGACTGGTATATCAAAGGCCGTGGTATGTACTACTCTGTCTATGGGATGGTGCATATAAAAGATCCCTTGCTGCTAATCGAAAAGAGTAGCCCATGAAGTGGCGACTTCTGAGGGTTACACACCACTATTTATTTCTACATTCATTTCAACTTATTTACCAAATGAGGATTAATTTTGTGTCACTAGAGAACTATATTACTGTGCAAATTTATTTTGAAATACTAGGTAACTGAAATGCAAACAAATCTATATAAAAATGGCCAAAATTATTTTGAGTTACCTGCCCTTTAACCGAGCACTGTCTCATTTTGCTGTTACATTATACCCATTGTCAAGTTACCACATATACAATTGCTTTGTTATCCTTCTTCAACAGACTGCTTAATTTAAATAATAAAATAAATCATTCTATTTGTTATAATTAGAAAACAGAAAAAGTTTGTTTTAACGACACCACTAAACCACATTGATTTATTAATCATCAGCTATTGGATGTCAGACATTTTGGTCATTTTGACATATAGTCTTGGAGAGAAAACCCGCTACATTTTTCCATTAGTAGCAAGGGATCTTTTATATGCACTGTTATACCGGCAGGATAGCACATATCATGGTCTTTGATATACCAGTCGTGGTGAACTGGCTGGAACGAGAAATAGCCCAATGGGCCCACTGACGGGGATCGATCCCAGACTGACTGTGCATTAAACAAGCGCTTTACCACTGGGCTACATCCCATTCTCAATTAAAAAAAAAAAACAACTTGGAGAATCATTTGTAGTAAAGTGTTCACTTGATGCGCGGTTCGGTCTAGGATCGATCCCCGTCAGTGGACCCATTGTTCTATTTCTCGTTCCAGCCAGTGCTCCACAACTGGTGTAACAAAGGCAGTGGTATGTACTATCCTGTCTGTGGCATATAAAAGATCCCCTGCTGCTAATCGAAAAAGAGTAGCCCATGATGTGGCGACAGCAGGTTTTCTCTCTCAATATCTGTGTGGTCCGTAACCATATGTCTGATGTCATATAACTTTGAGACTTGGTCAGAATTATGAAATGTTTGTCAATGATTAATAAATCAATGCACTCTAGTGGTGTCATTAAACAAAACAAACATTAAGTTTTTCTTTCTCTTTCTAACCAGTATTTCCTGAATGGTGTAATGTCATATTTCTCGCTCCAGCCAGTGCACGACTGGTACATCAAAGGCTGTGGTATGTGCTATCCTGTTTATGGGATTGTGCATATAAAAGATCCCTTGCTGCTAATCGAAAAAGAGTAGTCCATGAAGTGGCGACAGCTGCTTTCCTCCCTCAATATTTGTGTGGTACTTGACCATATGTCCGACGCCATATAACCGTAAATAAAATGTGTTGAGTGCGTCGTTAAATAAACCATTAAATTAAACTACACTGTCATATGCTCTGATGAGATGGGACAAAGTCTCATGTGAAATTGGTCTGGGATCGACCCATTGGGCTATTTCTCGTTCCAGCCAGTGCTCCACAACTGGTGTAACAAAGGCTGTAGTATGTACTATCCTGTCTGTGAGATGGTGCATATAAAAGATCCCTTGCTGCTAATAAAAGTGTAGCCCATGCAGTGACAGCAGTGGATGTTCTGTCTAATTATCTTAATCTTAATCGATGCCATATACATGTAATCATAATTAAAATGTGTTGAGTGCATCGCTAAATAAAACATTTCAATTTATTTTGTCCTCTGTAAACTGCTGTAAAGAAAAGATCCCCAGATATTACATACTTGATTACAGCGCTCGCCCGATGTGCAATCGATCTAAGATCGATTCCTGTCGGTGGGCCCATGCTGCATTGGGCTATTTCTCGTTCCAGCCAGTGCTCCACAACTGGTGTAACAAAGGCCGTGGAATGTACCACCCTGTCTGTGGGATGGTGCATATATAAAGATCCCTTGTTGCTAATTGAAAAAGAGTAGCCCATGAAGTGGTGACAGCGGGTTTCCTCTCTTAATATCTGTGTGGTCTTTAACCATATGTCTGACGCCATATAACTGTACATAAAATGTGTTGAGTGTGTCGTTAAATAAACCATTTCCTTCCTTCCTTGATAATCACAACTCTCTGAGAAACATTTTCTTTTAACACTCTTTAATTAATCTGTTAAAACCAAACCAAATGAATCATTAATTAACATGGGAGACTCAGTTTTGTGATTTGTTTACTTTGAATGATTTCTCAGTCCGTATGGTCCATGGCGGTCTTTAATCACCATCACTCTGTCAATAATAGCTCCATCCTGAAAACACAGAAAACAGTTTGTTATAGTCTGTACTATACTCAACAAAAGGACCGTTCTGAGTTAGTATTGGCCATACTTTCACTAAATGAATGAATGAATGAACGAACGAACGAATGAAACGAATGAATGAATGAATGAATGAATGAATGAATGAATGAATGAATGAATGAATGAATGAATGAATGAATGAATGAATGAATGAATGAATGAACGAACGAACAATCAAACAAACCAATCGATAAATATATTAATATATCAATCATGTTTTGCAACAACTAATAGCAACTCCTGCAGTTTCCCACGGCAATTTCCAATGCTGTGGAGATTGCTGTGGAATTTTTAATTCTTCACAGCACTTTTTTGCTTTTGACTATATTTAGGTTGTTTTTTTTCAATGGAATTTTTTGTTTGTTTGTTTGCTATGGACATTTTCTTAATTGCAGTGGTTGACTAATCAAGCAAACAATCAAAGTTTAATACCCCCCCCCCCCCCCCCCCCCAGCACAAAAAACTACATTAGGTATTGTGTGTCAGTCGAACGTAAGTAAGTAAATGAATGATTGATCAATAAGAATAATAGAAATTCAAACAGTGTAAAGAGCTGTACGAAACTAAACTCAGCAAAAAGAGACTGACAGACAGTAGAAAGAAAGAAAGACATGTTTTATTTAACGATGCACTCAACACATTTTATTTACGGTTATATGGCATCGGACATATGGTTAAGAACCACACAGATATTGAGAGAGCAAAACTCTTTCCGATTAGCAGCAAGGGATCTTTTATATGCACCATCCCACAGACAGGGTAGTACATACCACGGCCTTTGATATACCAGTTGTGGTGCACTGGCTGGAATGAGAAATAACCCAATGGGCCCATCACCGGGGATCGATCCCACACCAACCGCGCATTGAGCGAATGCTGTACGACTGGGCTACGAGGTGCTGGGAGATTAGAGAGAAGAGGTTCAAAGAAGAGAAAGGAAAGGGAGGAGCGGAATTAAAAAAGAAACCAGCCTTGGTGGTGTCGTGGTTAGGCATTTGGACATAAAAGCTGGTAGGTACTGGGTTCGCAGCCTGGTACCGGCTCCCACCCAGAATGAGTTTTAACGGCTCAATGGGTAGGTGTAAGTCCACTACACCCTCTTCTCTCTCACTAACCACTAACAACTAACCCACTGTCCTGGACAGACAGCCCAGATAGCACGAAAATAAGTTGAAGAAAGAAAGAACGAAAAAAGAAACTATACTGAAGAGCGTATTTGATTGTTGATACTGCGCACCTTGTCATCAGACACCTGTTCCATGTAGACGTGACTGCTGTTGTAGATGTTCATGCGAGTGTAGCCGTAATCAGAGATTCGCACCGCCGACCACGATGGGGGATATTTGATGAATTTGTCAATACGCTCCTTGCATCCCTGAAATAGTGAAAGAATGGATTAATTAATTATGCTGTGATAAATGAGTGAATAAATAAATGAATTAACCAAGCAATTAAAAAAAAAAAAAAAAAAAAAAAAAAAAGTTTCTTTTGTTTAACGACACCACTAGATCCTTTATATGCACCATCCCACAGACAGGATAACACATACCATGGCCTTTGATATACCAGTCGTGGTGCACTGGTTGGAGCGAAAAACAACCCAATGAGCCCACTGATGGGAATCGATCTCAGACCAACTGTGCATCAAAATATGAATCATGTGAAATTATTTCACCAAATTAAAAGAAAATTTGTCAGTTGTGTTCAGAATTCGCTATTGGCAAACTTGGTGCGAGGTATAGAGCCAGACCTCACCATTTTTGCACACACGTTATGAGGCAATGGTTGGAATGGGAAAAAACTCAACAGGTGCACCAACAAGTCTATCGTACAAGCCATCACACCCCAGATGAGTACCTGGCTACAACCTGCCGTGATCAAAGATGACACTTTGTTGTGGCTGTAGAATTGTGTTTGGTTTTATTTAACTTGTGAACAGGTGCTCCGGGGTTTTATTAACTTACCGCGGATCCTGTAACGATGTGAACAGGTGCTCCAGGTTTTATTAACTTACCGCAGATCCTGTAACGATGTGAACAGGTGCTCCAGGTTTTATTGACTTACCGCGGATCCTGTAACAATGTGAACAGGTGCTCCGGGGTTTTATCGACTTACCGCGGATCCTGTAACAATGTGAACAGGTGCTCCGGGGTTTTATCGACTTACCGCGGATCCTGTAACAATGTGAACAGGTGCTCCGGGGTTTTATCGACTTACCGCGGATCCTGTAACAATGTGAACAGGTGCTCCGGGGTTTTATTAACTTACCGCGGATCCTGTAACAATGTGAACAGGTGCTCCTGGGTTTTATCGACTTACCGCGGATCCTGTAACAATGTGAACAGGTGCTCCGGGGTTTGTGTATGGTTCACTGTAGCTTCCATTGTAGACCTGAAACACAGAATACATATTAAACATATAGAAACATCATATACACATATCAGGGCTAGGCATTTTTTTTTTGCAGGAGTAGTTAATAGTCTAAAACTCCTTAAATGGTTAAGAAGAGAATTTTCTTTAAGTTTCTATAATTTTTTCCGGATTTTTTTCGTGGGGGGCAGCTGCCCCCTTGCCCCCCCCCCCTCCACTAGCTACAGCCCTGTATACACAAACATCACATTTACATATCAAATAAACACCACATACACATATATGTATTACATACCCACATCACACACAAACATCACATATACACATACATATACATGATATACAATTACATATAGATCTACTTGACATGTACACATCATATACATACACACATACACATCTATACATATCATGGGCAGGATGTATCCCAGTGGTAAAGTGCTCGCTTTACGCACGGTCGGTCTGGGATTGATCCCCGTCGGTGTGTATGTTGCCCCTGTGTATGTTGACATGCAATTCTTATTACCTTCCTGTTAAAGACTGGCCAAAGTCTTTCGTACGAGTGTTCATGAGCCCACATTTCAATGTCGACCCCGTATTTCTCAAACATGTTTTCAAGTCCTAATAGGTGCAGACCAGGAACTCCAACTCTAACCTGCAATGTTCAGAAAGACAAAAATAATTTTTTTATTTCCAGTTTAATATGATTACATTTTATAAGCTATAGCTATTTTATGTCTAAATTCATAAAATTAACATACAAATGAAGGAAGGAAGGAAA
Organism: Gigantopelta aegis; assembly: GCF_016097555.1. NCBI lineage: Eukaryota > Metazoa > Mollusca > Gastropoda > Neomphalida > Peltospiridae > Gigantopelta > Gigantopelta aegis. Next base: position 15,817,644 of record NC_054705.1, read on the forward strand.
TGTTTTATTTAACGACACACTCAACACATTTCATTTATGGTTATATGGTGTCAGACATATGGTTAAGGACCACACAGATATTGAGAGAGGAAACCCGCTGTTGCCACACCATGGGCTACTCTTTTCGATTAGCAGCAGGGGATCTTTTATATGCCACAGACAGGATAGTACATACCACTGCCTTTGTTACACCAGTTGTGGAGACTGGCTGGAAACGAGAAATAGAACAATGGGTCCACTGACGGGGATCGATCCAAGACCAACCACGCATCAAGCGAACACTTTACCACTGGGCTACGTCCCGCCCCAAACATGCAAATGAGAATGGGATGTAGCCCAGTGGTAAAGCACTCGCTTGATGTGCGGTTGGTCTAGGATCGATCCCCGTCAGTGGACCAATTGTTCTATTTCTCGTTCCAGCCAGTTCACCACGACTGGTATATCAAAGACCATGGTATGTGCTATCCTGCCAGTATGACAGTGCATATAAGAGATCCCTTGCTACTAATGGAAAAAGTAGCGGGTTTTCTCTCCAAGACTATATGTCAAAATGACCAAAATGTCTGACATCCAATAGCTGGTTATTAATAAATCAATGTGGTTTATTGGTGTTGTTAAAACAAACAATTTTTGTTTTCTAATTATAACAAATAGGATGATTTATTTTATTATTTAAATTAAGCAGTCTGTTGAAGAAGGATAACAAAGCAATTGTATATGTGGTAACTTGACAATGGGTATAATGTAACAGCAAAATGAGACAGTGCTCGGCTAAAGGGCAGGTAACTCAAAATAATTTTGGCCATTTTTATACAGATTTGTTTGCATTTCAGTTACCTAGTATTTCAAAATAAATTTGCACAGTGATATAGTTCTCTAGTTAGTGACACATAATTAATCCTCATTTAGTAAATAAGTTGAAATGAATGTAGAAATAAATAGTGGTGTGTAACCCTCAGAAGTGACCATACCAAATCCTCATCTTTAGTGCAGTCATCATGGTCAGCATTGGAGCAGTACATGGGTCTGTGACCCATCGTGATGATCCACGGCTGTTTGGCTCGGTTCTCGGGCAGATTGGCTGTCTGTGAGAAAAACCAAATAAGACTGAGTCAGTACTTTTTTTTGTAAGACCTAGCCTTTTTTTTATTTATTATTATTAAAGACCACTGATTAAACAAGCGAAATTTATAGGTGCGTCGAGTCATGCACCCACAGAAAATATATTGAAAACATACAAATTGCTTGAGCACATACAAGAACATCTATACACACAGAAACACGCGCGCGCGCACACACACACACACACACACACACACACGCGCGCGCGCGCGCGCGCACACACGTACACATACATTCACGCACAGCCCCCCGCTGAAGCAAATAGTCCGCTTTAAGAACTAAAGCATACATGTATATGGAGTTTCTGGTGGTGCAAAGACAAAATAGAAAAAGGGTCCACTTGATTCATATTCGACCCCCCCACCCCCACCCCCACCCCCGGTCCAGATCACGCTACGCCCCTGCACTGACGTACTTACACAAACATAAGCAAACCATGCAGCTGAGGAGTTGCACGATGCCAGCAAATGAGAGGGCACACTCTTCAAATTTAAGAGGGGACAGTATCACACTACCTCTTGATTAGACGCCTATCACACGCATACACACAGACAGATACAAACACATACTATATAGTATACATATCAGTTTCTTTCTCCCCCTCTCTTTTTCTCTCAAATCAATGTGTTCTATTGGCGTCGTTAAACTAAACAAACTAAGTAACATCTCTCTCTCTCTCTCTCTCTCTCTCTCTCTCTCTCTCTCTCTGTCTCTCTCTGTCTCTTTCTCTTTCTATTTCAGTCTCTCTCTGTCTCTTTCTTTCTCTCTCCCCCTCTCTCTCTGTCTCTGTCTGTGTGTCTGTGTCTTTCTCTCTCTCTCTCTCTCTCTCTCTCTCTCTCTCTCTCTCTGTCTCTTTCTCCTTCAATCTCTCTGTGTGTGTCTCTCTCTGTCTCTTTCTTTCTCTCCCCCTCTCTCTCCCCCCTCTCTCTCTCTCTCTCCTCTCTCTCTCTCTCTCTGTCTCCGTCTCTGGCTCTCTCTGTGTGTGTGTGTCTCTTTCAATCTCTGTGTGTCTGTCTCTGTCTCTTTCTTTCTCTCTCCCCCTCTCTCTGTCTCTCTCTGTGTGTGTCTCTTTCTGTCTGTCTGTCTGTCTGTCGGTCTCTCTCTCTGTCTCTCTCTCTGTCTCTCTCTCTCTCTCTCTCTCTCTCTCTCTCTCTCTCTCTCTCTCTCTCTCTCTCTCTCTCTCTCTCTCTTTCTCCCGTTATATCTGTATGTCTTCCACTTGAGCTTTTGTTAAAGCCCCTTTGGCCTTAATAAAGAGCCAGTAAAGAAAATTATGATATGAAATGTAAAAAAAAGGTTAAAAATTAATATACCCAAATATAACTTTACAGAACTATAAATAGTGTGTTCAGACAAAGCGAAACCTTCAAGTCTTCCTCTAGCCACTCAAACTGTCTGATGATCTGCATCACGCCGTACTTGACGTAGTAGTAAAACTCAGTCGAGAACGACACAATGTGAGCCGGTCCGATGTTAAAACTGACAAAAACAAATAGTTACAATGTCACTTATATCTCCTATCTTGAGGATATTGTAATTTTTAATCATTGATATAATGATAATTTAAAGCAGTTGTCCTCACTCTAGCAAAACAAAAAAGAAAAGAAAAAAAAATAGACGAAAAAAAAAAAGAAGAAAAAAAAGAAGAGGAGAGAGGTGCGCATGCGTTGAAAATGGTGGCCAGGAAATCCAGAGCTCCGAAAAATATATAAAAAACTATGTAAAGATACACACTGGAAGTGAGCAGATTGCTTAAAACTCTATGAAACAGACTGCCGAGAAACAGAAAAGAGACATGTAAGTCAATAATGCGAAATATCAATTAATTATGACAATTAAATCTGTGAATCCGATACACGGCTTACATTCGGAGCACAATTTTCAAGTTCGAAATTGCGTTGTTGGATAAGATGTCAGACTGTGATGCAGAATAGAAATTTATACTGTTTCTAAATTTACTAGAACATGAACTATAACTTCCAGATACAAATAAACTACCTGGTATAATATAAAAGAAGCGTTTGTAGCGAATTGTGAGAACTACTCACTAGAAAGAAACATGGCGACAAGCGATGAACTGTCTACAGTTCTCCATAACACACGAGAGGTGATATATGGAAGTAGCGCCAAGACTGAGACACTACCACTAGATCTGTTGATAGATTTAATGTCAAAAATGAACACCAGACTTTCTAACATTGAAACGTATGCGAAAAAAATTGAAGATGTTGAAACGTATGCTAAAAAAATTGAAGATGTCCAGTCGTCTATCTTGTCACTTGCTAACAAAGTTTATTCGTTGGAAGCTGACGTTAAGAACGTTATCACCGATAAACGAAACATGGAATCCAATTTCCAAGGTCTGAGTAATTTGTACGATTGTGTGAAGGAAACAGGTGACAAAAATAAAGCGGAAATAGAAGCGATAAAGCGGACAATTAAAAACACTGGTAATGACAACGCGGAATACAAAAAAGAAATAGAGTCGCTGAAAAAGGACAATTATGAAATGAGAGATTTGATAACCGATCTACAATGCCGATCTATGAAATGTAACCTCATCTTCACCGGTCTTGCCGAAAACCCTAACGAAATTACAGAGTACGTAATAAGAGAATTTCTTGGAAATGAACTTGGCTTGGATTACGATTTTGAGTTTGGTAATGTACATCGTTTTGGCAAAAGACGACTTGGTTCATCTCGCCCCATTGTTGCTCGCTTTCTGTACCACAAGGATATCGTACTGATAAAGTCGAACGCGTACCAGCTCAAGGGAAAACCTTACGGTATCAGTGAGCAGTTCCCCCCGGCGATCGAGGAACGCCGTAAGAAACTGTATCCCATAGCCAAACGCCTGAGACAAGCTGGACACAGGACGAAACTGTTACGGGACAAGTTATTTGTAGATGGGAAACCTTACGAGGAGGCAAATTACACCGATTATCGGTCGTTCCGAGATGTAGTACAAAACAAGCCAAGCCAACAGCGACCAAGTCCTACACACGCTAGGGATACCAGACCGGCACAGAAACGACCGCGCGTTTGTTCATCGCCAACGGTAACAACCGACCCCCCTCACCTATCTGGCGCAGACCCCCATCACTTATCTGGCGCAGACCCCCCTCACGTATTCGCCGCAGACCCCAATCACCCATCCGCCGCAAACGGAGCGATGTCGGCTACATAGGACGGGCTGGAGGGTGAACATGTGATCAAAATTATGACATGGAATGTTCAAAGGAGACTAGCTTTTAAACTTTGCGACAGCGAATTTGTTAATATTATTTCAGGATGTGATTTGCTCTTTTTAAATGAATGTTGGATTGATAACACTGATGATCTCAATGTAAACGAATTTATCTTAGCCGCCCGCATAGTACGATCGAAGTGTAAGGGTGGTGGCTGTGTTTTGTATTACAAAAATTGGTTACATAAATATATATCTATTGTCAAGATATGTGCCGATACATACTGCTGGGTTAAACTTGACAAATCCCTGTTTGTAAATAAATTTCACGTATTTATTTTATGTGTGTACATACCTCCTGAAAATAATGTGTTTTATGTTAAATATGACTGTGACATTTTTGATATGATATACAATGACATTTTGAACTTTCAAACCCAGGGCGAGGTATTGTGTATAGGTGACTTTAACGCGCGCACTGGAGCGGAACCGGATTATATCCCACTGGATCGGCTTGATGATCAAGTGTTGCGTAACATCGGTGAACTGTTTGACTATGTCTCTGACGAATGTTCAACGCCAAGAGTGTCTCAAGACAAAACTGTAAATAACTTGGGTCGTAACTTGTTACGCTTGTGTAAAGCTACTGGTATCCGTATTGTGAATGGCAGATCACCTGGTGATAATATTGGTCGTTTTACTTTTTATCATAGAAATGGATCAAGCTGTATTGACTACGCTATATGCTCCAACGACATACTTCATATCGTTAGCGACTTTACAGTGTGCGATTTTAATATGTTTTCTGACCACGCGCCCTGTTTGATCGAGGTTGTTTGCTCATTGAAATTTTTTAACAAAGTTGTAGTTAATAAAGGTAATCCTTTATATATGACTTTAACTATCTGGAATGAGGAATGCAAGGTTGATATTTTAAACAGTTTAAGCGGAAAGTCCGAACAATTACAGATTCTCTTTCAAAATATTTGTCCCACCAAAGAAAGTATTGATAAATCAGTTACTGATTTAACTCATCTGATAAATGACTCGACCAAACAATACTGTTCCCACACTGTTAAATGTAAAACTGTTGGAGGTCATTGTCTAAAATCAGTCCGTGACAAACCATGGTTTGATGATAAGTGCCGTGAGTTATATCGCAGTTACAAGGAGGCTCTATGTTTGTTTAACAAGCATTCTTCATTCGAGAACAGGTATAATTTAGCTGTAAAAAAGAAAACATATAAACAGCATATAGGTAAAGCAAAACGAATGTATTTATATCAGGAAGGTAACCTGTTGCATTATTTGAAAAAAACATAACCCAAAGCAATTCTTCAAGCGTTTTAAGAACAAACGTAAGCAAGTTAATACGTCATTAACAATCAACGATTTTTTTATACATTTTAAAAATTTAACAAACACCGATCATGTTGAACAGGTTAATATTACCCAAATGATAGATGAATTTGACGATACCTCAGTTAATACCCATAATGAAAGTGTTTTTGAAGAATTGGATAAAATAATAACACCTGCTGAGATTGAACATGTTATTTCAAATCTTAAACGAGACAAAACCCCTGGCCATGATCTTCTGTTAACTGAATATTTCATAGAATTTAAAGACATTTTATTACCCGTTTTAAGCAAGCTATTCAATAGCATTATTGATTGTGGTTATTTCCCCAATTCTTGGTCAAACGGGATCATCCTACCCTTATACAAAAAGAACGACCCTAACGATGTAGGCAACTATAGAGGTATAACTTTATTAAGTGTTATATCCAAAATATTTACTTCTCTTATTAACAATAGACTTCTACAATGGAGCAGTAATCACAATATTATATCTGATGCCCAGTTCGGATTTAAGCCTGGCTATGGAACTTGTGATGCAATTTTTTCCATACATAGTCTGCTATCATCCACTTTAGCGCATAAAAAACGTTTATATTGTTGTTTCATTGATTACAAAAAGGCCTTTCATAGTATTAATAGAAATAGTCTTTGGTATAAACTAATCGGATACGGTGTCACAGGAAAACTATTAACTATAATTAGATCAATGTATAATGATGTTAAATCATGTGTTAAACACCACGGGTCCTTCTCTGATTCTTTTTCAACTAGTGTGGGTTTAATGCAGGGAGACGCACTATCGCCTATGCTCTTTTCTCTTTTTGTCAACGATATTGAACTTGACCTGTTAAACCACTGCAATAACTCTTACGAATTGAAATATTTGAACTTATTATTGCTAATGTATGCTGATGACACAGTTATTTTTTCAGAAAGTATAGAAGGCTTGCAAGAAATGTTAAATTGTCTAAATATATATTGTTATAAGTGGAATTTATGTATTAATACCGATAAGACCAAGGTTCTTATATTTCGTAACGGAGGTATTATACGAGATAATGAAAAGTGGTATCTAGGGGATAACGAATTGGAAATAGTAAATGAATTCAATTATCTGGGATTGGTATTAAAATTCAATGGAAAGTTTGTTGAGACACAAAAATGCATTGCTAATCAAGGTCGCAAAGCTTTATTTGGTTTGCTGAGAAAATTTAATGATTGTAACCTTAATGTAGAAACTAAGTTATATTTGTTTGATACTTATGTTAGCAGCATATTAAGCTATTGCTGCGAGATTTGGGGATACCATAGCGCTACAGATATTGAAAAGGTACACATCGATTTCTGCAAAAGAATACTTGGTGTAAGTAAAAAAATGTACTAATATGATGGTATTCGCAGAACTTGGTCGCTTTCCTTTAACCACTTCTCGAAAATTCAGAATTATTAAATATTGGCTGAAAATATTAAATACTAACAACTGTATTTTAAAGAGCTGCTACGAATTATTATTAGATGATATCAATCTCCCTAGATTTAATTGGGCAAATTCTGTGAAAAATATTCTACTAGAAGTAGGCCTTCCTCACATATGGGATAGCCAACAGGTCGAAAATAAAACTTCTTTCTTATTCACAGTTAAACAACGTTTAGAGGATCACTTCATCCAGGATTGTAACAGAATAATTGATTCGTCATCTAAAGGATTCTTATATCAACATCTAAATCCTACTCATAATGTCAAGAACTATCTAAAAAAAACGCCTTGAATTTGTATACAGCAAACTGATTACCAAAATACGATTATCTGACCATTGCCTTTGTATTGAAGTCGGGAGACGCCAAAATACCCCAAGAGAAAACAGATTATGTACACTATGTGATAATGAAACAATCGAAGACGAATTCCATTTTATTCTGAGTTGCCCTTTTTACCATGATCTAAGAATAAATTACATAAAGAAATACTTCTACGTCAGACCTTCCGTGTTTAAGTTAATCAAACTATTGAACTCGGAAAATATAAAAACTTTAAACAATCTTGGAAAATATTTATACAAGGCTTTTCTAAGAAGGGAAATGTTCATTAAAAATTAATATATTATGTTTACCCTCCTATTGACATTTTATATACTCTATTCATGTAATTTTGATTGTTAAATATCACACTATGTATATATGCACAACTGTTACTATGATAATAATATTGATGTTTATGTCGCGCCTATAGCCAGGATGGCTTTGGATAATAAAGATTTATCCTAAAACCCGGGTGTTTAATCAGCAGATGGGTACAAAGGGTATACTGTTTTTTAGTGGGAGATATTTAATATTTTGCTTATCTTGGCGCTTCTGTGGAAGATAGCAATATTGAATACAGTTTGTACTCGTTTAATGTTGCACCCCCGTCTATTACTAGTGTAGGTTCCTTTTATACAATGCACCTCTTACTTTAAAAAATATACATAGATCACTAAACTCTCGCAATTTTGCGATATCGCAGGGTAATGCAAAACATCTTGTAAAGAGGATGCTTTGTTGTCCTAAGATACCTTTGTGAATTAGGCCCCTGGCCATTTATGGTTCAGGGGAGCGGTCCATCCCCAGCGCAACCACCCCCACAATTAAGTTGCTCCTTCACTTGCACCTACCTGTAGAACATGCGGCTGCTGTCCTCGTCTCTTGGCATAGTGAACCTATTCTTGTAGTTGGAAAAGTTGCTGTAATATAGAAGCATGTTATTTTAGTATGATGTCCTCGTCTCTTGGCATAGTGAACCTGTTCTTGTAGTTGGAAAAGTTGCTGTAATATAGAAGCATGTTATTTTAGTATGATGTCCTCGTCTCTTGGCACAGTGAACCTGTTCTTGTAGTTGGAAAAGTTGCTGTAATATAGAAGCATGTTATTTTAGTATGATGTCCTCGTCTCTTGGCACAGTGAACCTGTTCTTGTAGTTGGAAAAGTTGCTGTAATATAGAAGCATGTTATTTTAGTATGATGTCCTCGTCTCTTGGCACAGTGAACCTGTTCTTGTAGTTGGAAAAGTTGCTGTAATATAGAAGCATGTTATTTTAGTATGATGTCCTCGTCTCTTGGCACAGTGAACCTGTTCTTGTAGTTGGAAAAGTTGCTGTAATATAGAAGCATGTTATTTTAGTATGATGTCCTCGTCTCTTGGCATAGTGAACCTGTTCTTGTAGTTGGAAAAGTTGCTGTAATATAGAAGCATGTTATTTTAGTATGATGTCCTCGTCTCTTGGCATAGTGAACCTGTTCTTGTAGTTGGAAAAGTTGCTGTAATATAGAAGCATGTTATTTTAGTATGATGTCCTCGTCTCTTGGCATAGTGAACCTGTTCTTGTAGTTGGAAAAGTTGCTGTAATATAGAAGCATGTTATTTTAGTATGATGTCCTCGTCTCTTGGCATAGTGAACCTGTTCTTGTAGTTGGAAAAGTTGCTGTAATATAGAAGCATGTTATTTTAGTATGATGTCCTCGTCTCTTGGCATAGTGAACCTGTTCTTGTAGTTGGAAAAGTTGCTGTAATATAGAAGCATGTTATTTTAGTATGCTGTCCTCGTCTCTTGGCATAGTGAACCTGTTCTTGTAGTTGGAAAAGTTACTGTAATATAGAAGCATGTTATTTTAGTATGATGTCCTCGTCTCTTGGCATAGTGAACCTGTTCTTGTAGTTGGAAAAGTTGCTGTAATATAGAAGCATGTTATTTTAGTATGATGTCCTCGTCTCTTGGCATAGTGAACCTGTTCTTGTAGTTGGAAAAGTTGCTGTAATATAGAAGCATGTTATTTTAGTATGATGTCCTCGTCTCTTGGCGTAGTGAACCTATTCTTGTAGTTGGAAAAGTTGCTGTAATATAGAAGCATGTTATTTTAGTATGATGTCCTCGTCTCTTGGCACAGTGAACCTGTTCTTGTAGTTGGAAAAGTTGCTGTAATATAGAAGCATGTTATTTTAGTATGCTGTCCTCGTCTCTTGGCACAGTGAACCTATTCTTGTAGTTGGAAAAGTTGCTGTAATATAGAAGCATGTTATTTTAGTATGATGAACATAATCAAGTTAAAGGTGCAGTCTCACAGTTATATAACCATTTCCGTTCCCTCCAAAATTAGTTATTGACCTTTACTTTGAAATGTATATCATTATATCTTCAATTATATGTCCATACAAAATTACAACCAAATCATTTAATTTACTTGACGAAAAACAATCCTTTTTTAATCGGAGAATCTTTAGAGAATAAACAGGCGCAGGTAATTGTGCAGGAGGTGTGTGTGTGTGAGTGTGTGTGTGTGTGTGTGTGTGTGTCGGGGGGGGGGGGGGGGTTTATAGACAGTGGTGAGTTTCCCCAGAAATTACATTTAAAAGAAATCAAGGATTTCTGGAGTCCAAAACCCATTGTTGTTTTTGAAAATAGAATTTTAAGATACTTATTCTGTAATATATACTGTTTGTCCATAAATAGGGTAGAGGGGGACTAATGCCCCTTGGGCCCCCGCCTCAATCCGCGCCTGTGGACATGTCATGTAGAGGAGATAACTAGTGGTAAAAGTTGCTATGTTGGAAAGATAAGTAATGATTAAACTTACTATGCATGGTAGTATGTTTTGGTTTTTATTATTATTATTATTATTATTAAAAAAAAAAATTGTTGAGGGGTGGAGGGATGTTCCGTTTTTGGTACATTTCAAGTAAGGGAGATAACTAATAATTGCAGGATATTAAACGAGCTTCCATTTCGTATCATGCTGATGTACGGAGTGAAAATTATTTCTCGAGTTTAATATCCTATTTATTACCTATCTTAGTTTATATCACTCAAGTCATTTGGTTGATGTTCTTGTAAGGGTGTAGCGCACCAATTGATGACGTCACGAAATGTTAAGTCCCACTTGGCGTTTTAATGGAATGTATCACTTTGATATGTACCAAGATATTTGTAACCATATGGGTAATAATGAGACTTATAATCCGTCCCATCCTCCTACAGTTTTTTTATTTTTTTTTTTTTATTATTATTATTTTTTTTTTTTTTTGTTGTAAATAATTTCAGTTTTGTTTGACGTAAGAAGAAAAGTATAAGTGTTTTGGAAATAACAAAAAAAAAAAAAAACTATGTTTGTGTCCAATTGAAAATAAACAACAATCACCTCAGAAATAAATAACTAGTAGTAAATTCCATAACTTGAAAACAGGCGTTCCCTATGGCACGGACTATAATAAAATGTATTCTCGTGGTTCCTGCACCTAAAATGTGCCTGTATGATAGATGGCCTCAGACCACAATTAATTTCGCTATATGTTTCTATATAGCCTTAGTGGCTATAACATTTTTATTAATATCAGCAGGCCCGTGAAGTTTTGTATGTACCTTTGCCTGCATGGGGGACACATACCCTGAAAAGGACAACCCCTGTTGTCCAGCTCTTTCTCCCAGCATATTGGTTTAAACAGACACACCCTCTAAACCAGGCCGGAGTACACCCATTTTACACAAAAAGCACTACTTTTGCATGGGCCGGAATTACCACAAACAAGTCTTCAATGTCAACAAGTTACACATGTTTACAAACTACATGCTATCCCCTGTCACTTCAGTCAAACAGTTGCCACTTCATAGCTGTCTGCCATGAAATAATCACAGTCAAACAGCAGACTACTTGCGCGGTGAAACTTCCGGATTTTCGACAACCAAATGGGAAGATAACTGTAATCTGAGGCCAGATCACTATAGTGGTTAAACGTAGGCTACTATGCATTCTTGTGGTTTCACGCACACGTCATTTAGGATAGATAACTGGCAATTAAATTGGCTATACATTCTTGTGGTTTGCAGCACGCATCAAACGGGGAACTAACTAGCAATAAAACGTGTGCATTCCGGTGGTTTCCGCATGCAAGGAGCGGGACGTAGCCCTGTGGTACAGCGCTTGCTCGATGCGCGGTCGGTGTGGGATCGATCCCCGTCGGTGGGCCCATTGGGCTATTTCTCGTTCTAGCCAGTGCACCACGACTGGTATATCAAAGGCCGTGGTATGTACTACCCTGTCTGTGGGATGGTGCATATAAAAGATCCCTTGCTGCTAATCGGAAAAGAGTAGCCCATGATGTGGCGACAGCGGGTTTCCTCTGTCAATATATGTGTGGTTCTTAACCATATGTCTGACGCCATATAACCGTAAATAAAATGTGTTGAGTGCGTCGTTAAATAAAACATTTCTTTCTTTTGCGCATACACCGTGTATCATGGAGATGGTCGTTAAGTAGTGAATACATATGCTGTAAATTCCCGTGGTATTTACAGGATATTAAACGAGCTTCCATTTCGTATCATGTTTATGTTCCTCGTGAAATTATTTTCAAATGATTTCACGAGAGACATAAACATGATACGAAATGGTAGCGAGGTCATCGTGTGACGTCAAAGTGTTACGTCCCACTTGGCGTTCTAGCCTACCAAGATATTTTTATCCGTATAGGTAATAATTATATTTACTATGCGCTCTCGTGGTTTCCTGGACACGTCATGTAAGGTAGGTATCCCGCGACTGACTGAATCTGTCGCATGAAGTCATCACCAACAGTGGCGTTATCCTGGAAACAAAGACCAAAAAAAATGTATGTAATGTCCACCATTCCCAATACATTGTTTATTGTTTTGGCCTTTGGCATTTTTACCTGCATAATTAGTGATGTAGCCTACTTTTGCACACGTATATTTTGTATGTATGTTGTGAACTATTGCATCTTTACCTTTGATCCCTTGTTCATCACCCCTGAAATTAAGAAAATGTCCGGAGGTTTAGGCCTAACTTGATGAACTATCCCTTTCACACAAGTCTTTATCTCGCCTTCATGTAAAATTCTTTAATCCCATTGGTTGTTTGCCGTTGGACAAATCCCTTATCCCCCTGTGGGCGGAGCCAAATTCTCTTATACCCCGTCTGTAATTTCCAACAGTTTCCAGCCGCCCCAGTTAATGCTAAAGCAATAATTAGATTATAAATAACATTGATAATCAACCAAGTATACATAATTAATTTTATTTTTACTATAAAATACACTATTTCAATACTTTTAAAAGCTGCAATGTTGAACTCGGCCACCTAATTACGGTCGCGGTGTTATTGTATTAATGCGCCATTAGCAACAGTTTTTTTTTTTTTTTTTTTTAATATTTTTATTTTTTTACTACATACATTTCTAATAAAAAAAAAAGTGTTTTTTATTTTTGTTATTAATATCTGTTTCAGACAATTTCGTATTACAAACATTTGAAGTTAAAAACTCATTTATCGACGGAACTATTTTTCGTCACTGGCAAGTGGTTTCGTTCGCGTCCGCGTGGTACGGCTCCGTTAATAAATTGTTAACAATTATTTTCTGGCGTTATTTTGATTATTTGGCTATATGGTTTAACATGTCGGCAAGATAAATTCGTTGTAGAAGCATCTCTCGGGGTATATGGCTTTTTATGTACCCTCTGTGTGCTCTTTTACCCCCTCGCCTTCGGCTCGGGGTAAAAGAACACACAGAGGGTACATAAAAAGCCATATACCCCTCGTGATGCTTCTACAACTTATATTATATATATATTTAATTAATGAGTTATGTAATACTTACAGTGTCGAAGTCGTAAGCGAAGTCACCTGAAACAAAAGAAAACATATATGTATATATACATCCCATAATTATTCATAGATATGTTTATATTCAGTTTACGTGACCGTCTGTCTGTCTGCCTGTCTGCCTGGGCCATTTGGTACCCAATATATGCCACTTATACGAAATACTAACAAGTTGTCTATTAATTGCGATGTCCCACAGAGAAACGCGTACCTCACCAATTGCTGTACCCATTCAAAGGCGTAGCGCACATTACGAACAGTACGCATGTGCGTAATGCAAAAAAAACCCCACCAAAAAACCGGGAATAGGTCGAGGCTGTCTGTAATTGTTCTGTAAAATATCCTCTTAAAATTGACTCGAAAAACAGATAGCAAAAAAAATGCCTTAGAAAAGTCTCAGAAAGCATCTAAAGGCGTCCTGAGTTTCAAAACTTTCACGGGGAGAGGTCCCCCCCCCCCCCAAATCCCTCCGCTCGGACATGCTTTCGGTGTTGGCAATGCTAAAATTTCTGGCTACACCCCTGCGGCATTGATGGAAACTGGCTGAAACTGGGGAAGGCATTATGTTCTAGGTGCAGATCAAGGGGAAGGTACGATTGGTGTGCACCCTTCTCGTATTTCGAAGTGTTTCAGTGTATAGGAAATGACTACAATGCATGTATTTGTGTTTAGGAGGGACATGCACATAATAAATAAATATAATTCTCCAGCTTAGTGCTTTGGAAAAGTGTTGCCTTATACAGGTATAATGTTATAAAATAGTGTATTTCCAGAGGCGGATCGGGGGGGGGGGGGGGGAGGGCAGGGGCTCGAGCCCCCCTAAATTTTGCGATAGTTATAATTTTATTATATATTAATTTTCAATCGTTTACGATCCCCCTCCAAACCTCCCCCAAAGTTCCCATGGCATTCCACCTCATGTCACTGGGGCCCCCCTAAATGGATTTTCTGGATCCGCCACTGATTTCAGAATACTGTATCCGACGCTATATATATAACTGTCGTGTGTTATTCTTTATTTCTTACACCCCCGTAAAGAGACTCACTTTGTGTACAGATTATAAATCAAATGGAAATGAAATAGTTTTATTTTAACGACGCACTCAACACACTTTATTTACGGTTATATGGCGTCGGGTATATGGTTTAAGGACCACACAGATATTGAGGGAGGAAACCTGCTGTCGCCACTTCATGGGCTACTCTTTTTGATAAGCAGCATGTGATCTTTTATATGCACCATCCCATAGACAGGATATCACATACCAGTCGTGGTGCATGGCTGAAGTGAGAAATAGCCCAATGGAATTATGATTGACTTTAGAACTAAAATAAATATATACTCTGTCAAAAAAGAAACGCATAGGTGAAATATTCATGGAATTATCTCTTTAATACAAAGTGGCATAATTTCGTTATTTATGATCGTATCACAGTCAAATTTGACATGTATATGTGACAATCTTCTTGCTAGGGACTGACGGCGCTGAAATCAGTCCCTTGTGTGGTCACCAGCAGCAGCAATCATTGCGTGACATCTCCTTGGCATAGACTGAATGAGTCTCTGAATCCAGGCACGTGGAATCTTAGCCCATTCTTCCTGCAGTGCACGTGACAGTTGCGGAAGCGTCTGAGGCTCCGGGTCATGCTGGCGTACACGTCTGTCTAGTTCGTCCCATAGATGTTCAATGGGGTTGAGATCTGGCGTTCTTGATGGCCATGGCAGCACATTAATTTTCTCATTCTGTAGGAAATCCATTGTTACACGTGCCGTATGCGGCCTGGCATTTTCCTGCTGAAAGAGTTCTCTCTGTCGATCCAAAATGGGAAGCATGTGACGGCGAAAAATTTCACCCCAGTAGCGTATAGCTGTCAGGTTGCCTTGTACGAACACAAGTTCACTTCTGCCGGTGTAGAGATGGCTCCCCACATCATGACACTCCCTCCACCGAATCTGTCAACTTGGGCGACGCAGTTGTTGGCAAAACCTTCATTGCGACATCTGTAAACATGTTGTCGTCGTCGTCGTATGTTCATATACATACCATTTGCGACACACAATAGCCGATATGTAATTTTGTGCTGGGTGTCGTTAAACAAAACAAAAATTAAATAGTGGGCCTTTACAATTTTGATGCGCATCTCTAATTAATATAATTAAATAAAGAAAATTCTACTCATTACATTTGGTCGCTAAATAGATCGGGTGGTCAAAAAAGAAATAGATAAGATCGGTGGCCTGACTCGAGATGGGGGGGGGGGGGGGGGGGTATCGTTCGAATATTTATATAATTTGGAGCATTTTAGAAGGACAGTCCAAAAATAAATGAGAGAAAGAAGAGAGGATCGGACTATTTAATAATATTTAAAAAAAAGAAAGAAAGTAATTTCAACAAACTTTTGAACGAAGGTCTAAAAAATTAAAGTCCGTGAGTGGCCTCGTTAAGGCCGTTACGGTGCACAGCTTGTAGGGACGAGATGGGTTGCATCCCGTCAAGAAAACCCCTAGATTGACAGTCGATAGACGTTGAAGGTGTAGTGCTGTGCTGAAATACAGATCTTGAGAAGCCGGATCCGTCTGAACGAGAGAGAGAATCAGACTAGGGCATAGTCCAGTCGTCATGGGTTGGTATAGTGGTGCGGACGGGCCCGACTCAGAAGGATACGAGATGGTATCACGATAAAACAAAGTAAAGTCTCGAAAAAAGTGGTAGAGGCCGACCCCGCTTCCTATTTCTTCTTAGAGTGGGGCGGTCAATCTTCCAGTGCTGTTAGGACAGGCTCCGACATGTAGAGACTAAACGCGAACAACCGTGGCGTTCTGCAGAATGGCCGTCATACGAGTCACGAAAACACAAGTCAACATAGTCAGACGGATAAATGACGTGGAGGCGAGGAATCTCGCTAAAAAAGAATCCAATCTGGTGGTGCAGACTGTCGAAACGAGAAGCGTTCCAGCGTTCAATCAGTTCCAATGGCCGCATACATCCCAGTAGAAAACTTCACTTCGCTGATAAAAACAACAAAGTGAAGGATCCCCAAGTCGAGCCGCGAAAGCACGTGCAGTGTGCACAAGCAAAACAAACACGTCTTACCGCGAGGAGCTCCAGACTGGGAATGCGGCCTATTGCAATGTTTCGATTCGGCAGGCTTAGTCTTGGCATCTTGTAACTCGTCTACTTCGAAATGGAAATGAGGCATCATTGCGAGCATCGCAGCTTTAAATACCCAACTCTACCCCAATCTTTTCCCCGAGTTTCACGTGCATTCGCTAAAATCTTACCATTTCACAACGTGCGTTAAATTTGTTTTAGGGTGCATTTTGGGCATGCTGTCCCATTCCAGAAATATTAACAAACATGGTCATTCAGCAACATTGTAAAAAACCCCACGATATTTGGTAAAAGCAAACACTTTTCTTCTTTCCCTATCACCTATGCGTTTCTTTTTTTGACAGAGTATATACTATCAGACATATTTAAAAAGTTGGAGATAACTTTTGAGAGTTGATTACTCCGCGGTGATGATCCGGTTATAACAGCCATAGCATCCAGTAAAAAGACGACCGAAATTGACTGTTCTGTGACGTGTAAGTTAAAGGAACAGATCCTAATATTTAAACACTACAGCACGTTTCACTATTAGAGCCGTTTATGATCACTGAAATCAAACATTACTTATAGTTTATTCTTTAGATTATTTATTTCAAGTGTTTCTTGTCATCCTGGTGTTTGTAGTAGCAAAAATTGCATTTTTCATATTTTTAAAACACGCACGTTGAGAAGTAGCGGTTTATTGATTCGAGTTCTAGTCTATGTTTAAGGATATTTCCTGTTTTAACGTCACAGACTCTTCTTTCACTCTACTGTAACTTTATCCAAATGAGTTACAGGTTTGTAAATTAACTAAACTTAGTGTCCATTTAATACGGGTTAAAAATAGGGATTGCGTCTTTA
This sequence comes from Gigantopelta aegis, assembly GCF_016097555.1. NCBI lineage: Eukaryota > Metazoa > Mollusca > Gastropoda > Neomphalida > Peltospiridae > Gigantopelta > Gigantopelta aegis. Next base: position 15,834,918 of record NC_054705.1, read on the forward strand.
ACCTAAAACTGATTACGATGTGACGGGTAAGTTAACTGCCGCGTGAGTGCCGTAAATAGGTTTAATTTATTTTAACCTTTTTTTCTTTTCTTTTTTTTAGGGTATGTAAAAAACAGAATACTATGTTCATGTCCATTAGATACCATTTATCTTACAACTCGTTGTTTAGAAACGTATCCAACTCGTTTTCGCTCGTTTAGATACTCGTTGTAAGAACGGACACTCGTGGAGTATTCTCTATATCTACTGTACGGCAAGTTTCAAACTTATCTTCCTTTCACCTTTTTTTCAGACTTTACGTGCTTCTACAACTTGACAGCAAACACAACCGCCCACATAATTACCTCCCCTGGGTACCCAAGTGGTATCTAATGGCCGCTCGTGTTGTATTCTCTATATCATACATATGTGCGGGATACGTTTCCTAAACAACTCATAAGATAACTGGTATCTAACGGCCACTGCTGTAGTATTTTCTATATCATACCTATGTGCGGGATACGTTTTCAAAACAACTCGTAAGATAACTGGTATCTAACGGCCACTCGTGTAGTATTCTCTGTATCATACCTATGTGCAGGATACGTTTCCTAAACAACTCGTAAGATAACTGGTATCTAACGGCCACTCGTGTAATATTCTCTGTATCATACATATGTGCAGGATACCTTCCCTAAACATCCCGTAAGATATCTAGTATCTAACGGCCACTCGTGTAGTATTGTTTATATCATACCTATGTGCAGGACTGCGTCGTACAGGTCGAGTTCTTGCTGTAGACGAGGCAGGGACTGCGCGTTCACCTTGCCCATGTCTCCGAACATCACCAGCCGTGGACTCCACGCACTGCCTTCCTTCATCGTGCTGAACCACATCATGTCGCTCCATATTCCTTCTGACCCGGAACATTTGTAATCTACAGCGGAAAATCGAAAGTAAACAAAATAACATGCCGAAAAATACACTTGCATACAATATGGATGCCTCAATAGCTCAAAAGGTATCGTGGCAAGTCTGCAACGTTGCGGGCGATTCGGTGCCATAGGTTCGAGTCCCAGCAACGGCCCTAGACAATTTGTGAGGTCAGAAAGGATTTAATTATTCCCTGCGCCAGTCCGTTAATATCTATGTATGTAACAGTCAACCTCGACATACATACAATATATAGATATTCATACATCAATACGTACTATCCAGTGCCAGGTCTGCCCACTGTTTCGTGTACGTAAGCGGGATCGACCGCGTAACTTGTAGACCCCATGCATATGGTTGAGTTAAAGAGCATCCTTTTTTATGGATGCCTCAATAGCTCAAAAAGTATCGTGACAAGTCTGCAAAGTTGCGGACGATTCGGTGCCATAGATTCGAGTCCCAGCAACAACACGAGACAATTTGTGTCGCCAGAAAGGATTTAATTATCCCCTGCGCCAGTGCTACTCTTAGACTATCAACTGTTACGACGGAGTTGGTCAGGGATATGTAATATCTAATGCTACGTTTAGACTATCAATTGTCACGACGGAGTTAGTCAGGGATATGTAATATCTAGTACTAGGTTTAGTCTATCAACTGCCACGACGGAGTTAGTCAGGGATATGTAATATCCAATACTAGGGTTAGAATATCAACTGTCACGGCGGAGTTACTCAGGGATATGTAATATCTAACGTCAGGCTTAGACTATCAATTGTCACGACGGAGTTAGTCAGGGATATGTAATATCTAATATTAGACTTAGACTATCAACTTTCACGACGGAGTTAGTCAGGGATATGTAATATCTAATGCTTGGTTTATACTATCAACTGACACGATGGAGTTAGTCAGGGATATGTAATATCTAATGCTACGTTTAGACTATCAACTGTCACGACGGAGTTAGTCAGGGATATGTAATATCTAATGCTACGTTTAGACTATTAACTGTCACGACGGAGTTAATCAGGGACATGTAATATCTAATGCTTGGTTTATACTATCAACTGACACGACGGAGTTAATCAGGGATATGTAATATCTAATGCTACGTTTAGACTATCGACTGTCACGACGGAGTTAGTCAGGGACATGTAATATCTAATACTAGATTTAGACTATCGACTGTCATGACGGAGTTAGTCAGTGATATGTAATATCTAATACTAGGTTTAGACTATCGACTGTCATGACGGAGTTAGTGATATGTAATATCTAATGCTAGGCTTAGACTATCGACTGTCACGACGGAGTTAGTCAGGGATATGTAATATCTAATGTTAGTCTTAAACTATCACCTGCCACGACGGAGTTAGTCAGGGATATGTAATATATAATGCTAGGTTTAGACTGTCGACTGTCACGACGGAGTTAGTCAGGGATATGTAATATATAATGCTAGGTTTAGACTGTCGACTGTCACGACGGAGTTAGTCAGGGATATGTAATATCTAATGCTACGTTTAGACTATCGACTGTCACGACGGAGTTAGTCAGGGACATGTAATATCTAATGCTTGGTTTATACTATCAACTGACACGACGGAGTTAGTCAGGGACATGTAATATCTAATACTAATTTTAGACTATCAACTGTCACGACGGAGTTAGTCAGGGATATGTAATATCTAATGCTAGGTTTAGAAATGTTTTATTTAACGACGCACTCAACACATTTTATGTACAGTTATGGCGTCATACATATGGTTAAGGACTACACAGATATTGAGAGAAAAAACCCGCCGTCGCCACTTTATGGGCTAATCTTTTTGATTAGCAGCAAGGGATCTTTATATGCACTATCCCACAGACAGGATAGTACATACCACGGCCTTTGTTACACCAGTTGTGGAGCACTGTATGAACGAGAAATAGCCTAATGGGTCCTCCGACGGGGATCGATCCTAGACTGACCGCGCATCAAGCGAACGTTTTACACTGGGTTACGTCCCGCCCCTAATGTAAGGAGCTCTAGTCTATTTTTAGATCGTGTTTGCCCGTTTCAACGTCACACACGTTTGCTTCACTTTATTACATTACTTTATTCAAATGTGTCACAGGTTTGAAGCTTGACAAAACTAATGTCAGTTATTTTTAAGAGCGCATTACGTCAGTTCTCCTTGAACGAACTAGGTGCAGATCGTCTACGTGTACGTAAGGAATAATTCAGATGTATTCGTTTTCACCGGCCTCGGTTGTGTCGTGGTTAAGCCATCGGACAAAAGGCTGGTAGGTACATGGTTCGCAGCCCGGTACCGGCTCCCACCCAGAGCGAGTTTTAACAACTCAGTGGGTAGGTGTAAGACCACTACACCTTCTTCTCTCTCACTAACCACTAATCAACTAACAACTAACCCACTGTCCTGGACAGACAGCCCAGATAGCTGAGGTGAGTGCTCAGGACAGCGTGCTTGAACCTTAATTGGATATAAGCACGAAAACAAGTTGAAATAAAATGAATGAATGCATTCTTTTCCACCGGCCTCGGTGGTGTTGTGGTTAAGCCATCGGCTGGTAGGTACAGGGTTCGCAGCCCGGTACCGGCTCCCACCCAGACGAGTTTTAACGACTCAATGGGTAGGTGCATTCTTTTCTTTTAATTGGCACCTGCTCCATAATGCAATCTTTTCCCCGCCCTTGCCGCCCCAATAAAATGTTACCCCATGTGCTTATTTTGTTCAGTGGCGATTCTAAGGGGGGGGGGGGGACACGGGATAATCCGACGAATCCCTTCGGGAACGTTTGAGGCCTTTACCCACATGTCATTGGGGCCCCCCTAAATGAATTTTCTGGATCCACCATTGTTGTTTCTCCACTTACAGTATTTTGTGCCCGGCGTCAAGCCCGTGATGAGGGTTCGGTGGATGTACTGGGTGTGGTGCGCACTCCCCCCGTCCACGAACTTCGTGCTGTAGCCAGTGAACGTCTTGGGTGTCCCGAACGCCGGGTTGTCGCTGACGGAAACTTGAGAGTTCGGAATCTCGCTCGATGTACTCCAAGTCACCATCATTTGATCCGGGCTGCCTGGAATATTAAATACAATTCTTACACACCCGGGCTGCCTGGAATATTAAATACAATTCTTACACATCCGGGCTGCCTGGAATATTAAATACAATTCTTACACACCCGGGCTGCCTAGAATATTAAATACAATTCTTACACACCCGGGCTGCCTGAAATATTAAATACAATTCTTACACACCCGGGCTGCCTAGAATATTAAATACAATTCTTACACATCCGGGCTGCCTGGAATATTAAATACAATTCTTACACACCCGGGCTGCCTAGAATATTAAATACAATTCTTACACACCCGGGCTGCCTGGAATATTAAATACAATTCTTACACACCCGGGCTGCCTGGAATATTAAATACAATTCTTACACATCCGGGCTGCCTGGAATATTAAATACAATTCTTACACACCCGGGCTGCCTGGAATATTAAATACAATTCTTACACACCCGGGCTGCCTGGAATATTAAATACAATTCTTACACACCCGGGCTGCCTGGAATATTAAATACAATTCTTACACACCCGGGCTGCCTGGAATATTAAATACAATTCGTACACACCCGGGCTGCCTGGAATATTAAATACAATTCTTACACACCCGGGCTGCCTGCAATATTAAATACAATTCTTACACACCCGGGCTGCCTGGAATATTAAATACAATTCTTACACACCCGTTGGTGAGAACAGCATTCGTTATTTTTGATAACGCATACTTGTTTACATGTGTACGTATGTTAACAATGTCAAGACATACGACTGGCTGCTCCTAGGTGATGACCAGGTTTCCAATGCCATACATCCAATGAAACAACAGCACGATCGAAATCGATTACACTGTGACGTTTAGTTAATATGATAATTATTTGTCTATGACGCGTAAGTGCAAGGGCTGCAAATAGAATTAAAACGTGGCTTTTGAGGATATGTAAGAAATAGAATAATACATTCGTGTCCGTTATATACCATTTATCTCACAACTCGTTGTATAAAAACGTATCAAACTCGCTTTTGCTCAATAGATACGTTTTAAAACAACTCGTTGTGAGATAAATAGTATCTAACGGCCACTCATGTATTATTCTCTATTAAAGGGACATTCCTGAGATTGCTGAATTGTAAGATGTTTCTGACTAATAAAATATTTCTATGATTAAACTTCCATATTAAATATATCAGAATATATATTAGAATATCAGTGTCTGAATATTCAATGTGTTTCTGGTCGTCTTAATATTTGTAAGAAGCCCAAACTGGATTTTGTCTTCAGATAATTTCCTATGCAGGAAAAAAACATATTTTAGGGAAAAAATGAAATGTAAATTAATACAAATATTAGAACGATCAGCCACAGGTTTAATATACAGTCACTAATATTTTATGCAGAAAAATATATTTGATATGTAATTACAATCGTTAACACGTCTCTGTTAGTCGATAACATCTTAAAACCTGCAGCAAACTCAGGAATGTCCCTTTAACATAACCGTACGAGACAGGGGAACAAGACCTCAAATTTGGGCAAACCTAAGACCTTTTTACCATGTATTTCCATCATTCTACACTCAAAATTAGTTGTAATCCATATAAAAATGCGCAGTGATTCGTTTGCAACCCTATATAGCTGTTTGGTAGTAATGTTATATGAATAAATGTTGTTATCCAGAGTCGGGCATTTTCGTTTAATTCGGGCAAAAACCAGCCCCCCCCCCGCCCCCCCCCCATCAAAAATGAACGCCGATGCAGATGGAGGGGGAGGGGAGGGGGACATTCCCTAGGCCATAGATGGTGGGTGTAATATCTACCCTCACCCTTCTCCGTCTGCAGAAAATGTTATGAGAAATAGCCCAATAGGCCCACTTTCGGGGATCGATCCCAGACCGACCGCGCACCAGGCGAGCGCTTTATCGCTGGGCTACGTCCCCTATTACTAATGAAATATTGGAGCAACGACGTCAGTCTTACAGAAGCGTATTAGTGCCATCACACACAATAAAATAATTCTATTTCCCAACATTTAAACTTGGAAAAATCAACTTTCAATTTGGAAAAATCAACTTTAATCTAGGAAAAATCAACTTTATTCTTAGAAAGATCAACATATAACATTGGAAAGATCAACTTTAATCTTGAAAAAATCAACTTTAATTTTGGAAAAATCAACAACCTTTAATACATTGAATAACAATAGAAAGAAATATTACATTATTGTAACAGGGACACATACCTTTAATATATTAATTAACAAACTATGTGTAGATACAAATATCACACAGTATTGTAGTAGGACCCCGTACTTTTAATATATTAATTAACAAATTTTAGATAGAAATATCACATAGTATTGTCATACGACCACATGCCTTTAATATATGTATTGTTATAGGACAACGTACCTTTAATATATTACTTAACAAAGTTTAGAAAGAAATATCACACAGTATTGAAGTAGGACCACGTACCTTTAATGTATTAATTAACAATATTAATATATTAAAGGTACGTGGCCCTGATATAATATTGTGATATTGTAATTTAAACTTATTTTATTAATTAATATATTAAAGGTATGTGGTCCAATTACAATTACCGTATGTGATATTTTTATCTAAACTTAATTTGTTAATTAATGTATTCAAATGGTGTACTATTTATATCTAAACTTAGTTTGTTAATTAACTGGGTCTAGCCAGTAGATTTAACAGCATTGCGTGGATTCCCATGTCCAGGAGACATTTCATCTATAAATAACAATTTAAATATCGACCAATTACACTTCGCCATTTATAGCATTATTCGGAAGCATACACATTCTAAAAATATCGGGCGAGACTATTTATGCAATAGGCAAACTTGTTGGTCTATTTCAACATTGGAAAAACAGGGGGAAAAGTGCAATAATAAACTCTGGATTGTATACTAGTATAAACAGATTTTATTGTTATACCATCACGGGTTTTGTTTTGTCGTGAAAAGAATTTTATATAATTTTATATTGAAATTAGTTTCCGACATACTTCATAATTCACCCGAATCATTTTGTATACCCTCGGCATAATCCCGAATGTTTTCAAATTCTTTTCAAATCACTGGCATGATTTTGCAAGTAAGGTTTAGATTGGTCCAATGAAAGGTCAACTGGACATGAGCTCCAACGGACTGCTATTAGATCCACATGTAATAGTGGATCTAATTTTAATTATATTGATATTAATGTAACATGTATTATTAAAACACTGATATTTCTATCTAAAACTTGGTTTGTTAATCAATATATTAAATGTTGTTGATTTTTCCAAATTTAAAGTTGATTTTTCCAAGATTATATGTTCATCTTTCCAAAATTAAATTGAGTTTTTCAAGATTAAAGTTGATTTTTGCAAGTTTAAAGTTGATTTTTCCAAGTTTAAATGTTGTAAAATATAATTATTTTATTCTGTGTAGTGATACTAATATGCTTCCGTACAATCTATCTTCATTCATTCTTTCAAGGAACTGGGTAATGCCCTCATCAAATCAAACTTCCAAATAACTGTCCAGTACTGTCCCCAAAATAGTATGACGAAGGACAAAGTAGAGTGTGCAGGTCATAATATATAACACAAAATGATTACTATGTACATAAAAGAACAGGCAGTTAAAGTGGATTTCCATATATAAGTACGTCATCCGTCGTACGTCATCCGTCATTTTGTCGTCTGACATGCGACATTTTGTAAGAGTGTTATTAACTTCTTCAGAATCACGTTGATAACCTTCATTTTGTAATTTAGCACGTGTGTGTAAGTGTGTGTGTGTGTAAGTATGTGTGTGTGTATGTGTGTGTGTGTATATATGTGTGTGTGTATGTGTGAGTGTGTGTGTATGTGTATGTGTGTGTGTGTGTGTATGTGTGAGTGAGTGTGTGTGTGTGTGTGTGTCTGTGTGTGCGTGTCTGTGTGTGTGTGTGTGTGTGTGTGTGTGTGTGTGTGTGTGTGTTAGTGTGTGGGGAGGAGGTGGGTCTGGTTTTTCCCCCGTTAGGTTCAATGCAACTTTAAGGATGAAGTTTGAATTGTGTTTTTAATTTGTTATTTGTCAACGTCGGAAAATAACAACCTGTTTAAATCTTTTCCACTGGTATTTGAAAGTTTCGAGAATACCACAAACGTTTATGTCATTTATTTATTTAAAGGCGTCGTTCAACAGTTATTACGTAACTTTTCAGTGGGGGGGGGGGGGGGGAATATCATCGATAGCGTTGCACTTGAAACATTATTAGAGTACGTGGTGTGTTTATCAAGACTTTCACAACCTTTTCAAAACAAATATCATGTTTATTAAATCAGCCACTGCTAAATCGAGGTCTTCAACAGATGATTTTCCATTTAGTATTTATTACCAAAGTATAAAGGAAGGAAATGTTTTATTTAACGACGCACTCAACACATTTTATTTACGGTTATATGGCGTCAGACATATTGTTAAGGACTACACAGGTATTGAGAGAGGAAACCCGCTGTCGCCTCTTCATGGGCTACTCTTTTCGATTAGCAGCAAGGGATCTTTTATATGCACCATCCCTCAGACAGGATAGTACATACCACGGCCTTTGTTACACCAGTTATGGAACACTGGCTGGAACGAGAAATAGCCCAATGGGTCCACCGACAGGGATCAATCCTAGACCGACCGCGCATCAAGTGGACGCTTTACCACTGGGCTACGAGCCGCCCCTACACAAGTATAAATGCAAACATAAAGCGCAATAATATGAGTCAAATTACGCCTTAATGAATGGGAAAGCGGGAGGGTGGGGGTTGTTAATGGAAGGAAGGAAGGAAATGGTTTATTTAACAACGCACTCACCACATTTTATTTACGGTTATATGGCGTCAGACATGTGGTTAAGGAGCACACATATATTGAGAAAGGAAACCCGCTGTCGCCACTTCATGGGCTACTCTTTTCGATTAGCAGCGAGGGATCTTTTATATGCCTTTGTTACACTAGTTGTGGCGCACTGGCTGGGATGAGAAATAGCCCAATGGGCCTACCGACGATGATCGATCCTAGATCGATCGCGCACCAGACGAGCGTTTTACCACTGAGCTACGTTATGTAATTTTGTGCGTTACGTTATTATTGAATCGTTTTATGTTTATTGGAACTTTTAAATATTGCACCTAGCCCATTATTTGCTAATGACAAAAACCAAAGTACGTACGCCCATATGACAGGTGTATTTGTTCCGGCTTGACATCAGGATCGGCATAAATAAAACCAAATAAAAGCATCAGAGTTACTGTAGGAATCATTTTTCAATACTGGAAGTATTAGACTGATCAGTTCTGTTCGTTTCAGCGTTTTCACGCGTTCCAGTTTTTAAAAGTGCGCTCAAGATAAGACAGGACAGCTGTATAGGATCTCATGGCAAAGCATTGGTCTTTTATTAGATAACAGGACTTTTTTCCCCTTTCTGTTTTCCTTATTTAGCTTATATTATCAGTACCTCGATGCTGATTTAGCAATTGCAGTGACCTGATACAATCAACAATGGAGCTACGTAATTAGAATGGCGTCGTCAATAGAATGATGTCATCAACGATAATTCGGATATTTCCGTCAAACCCATAAGAAACGGACACCACAAACCCCACCCCAATCAAAAAGAGGCAAGTTAGAGATTAACGTCGCAAATGTGTTGTGTGGTCTTTTGGGTGTTTGTTTTTTTGTGGGTTTTTTACTGTTTACATATTTATCTACTTTTAGTTTTTTAATGTTCCTTGAAAATTAAAGTTTGTTTTGTTTAACGATACTACTATCTAAAGTAGAATGATATATTCAGACACACAGACAGACATATATTTTAGTTAAACTTCGTTTTCTTTAACGACACCACTAGAGCACATTGACACCTTGATTTATTAATCATTGACCATTGGATGTCAAACATTGAGTAATTTTGACATACAGTGTTAGAGAGGAAACCCGCTACCTTTTTTTCAGTAGCAAGGCATCTTTCATAGACAGTATAGCACATACCACAGCCTTAGTTGTACCAGTCGTGATGCACAGGCTGGAGCGGAAATTAGCCGAATTGGCCTACTGACGGGGATCAATCCCAAACCGACCACACCTCAAGCGAGTGCTTTATCACTGAGCTACAGCGTTGCCCCGATATAAAGTTTATATATATAACTTAAATAAAAATTGACTGTGTCAAAATTACCATATGTTTGACATCCAATAACCGATGATTAAAAAAATCTGTTAGCTACACATTGTAATGTATGACCACCAAAAAAGAAAGAAAAAGAAGAAGCTAAAACACGACGCAGGAATTGTACAATAGGGCATGAGTTCCACCTGTCTTATGTGTACAGAACCGTGTTGATATTTTGTGGTTACTCAAAGTTTAGAGTGACATTTTGCTGCTAGTTTGATCCTAAATTAAATGCCAGAGTAAGATGATACCAAAGTTCCTAAATGTTTCATATCACTTTTATCTTAAAGTGTTATGCTAGAGTCTGACTACCAACTGCCAGCAGAAAGTTGGCCAACTTTCTGCCATCACGACTTCTACGACTGTTCATTAGTTGTTAACTTGAGCGCACCCGTCTAAGTCTGGAGTTAAGGAAATTACAACGCAACCGTCGAGTTGCCAAACTTTCTGCTGGCAGTTGACAGTCTGAGCCTAGCATTAGTTGTTAATCTGAGCGCTCTAACAACTCGATTCTCGTCGTATAACCCATTAGTTGTTAATCTGAGCCCTCTTGCAACTCGATTCTCGTCGTATAACCCATTAGTTGTTAATCTGAGCGCTCTTGCAACTCGATTCTCGTCGTTAGTTGTTAATCTGAGCGCTCTTGCAACTCGATTCTCGTCGTATAACCCATTAGTTGTTAATCTGAGCGCTCTTGCAACTCGATTCTCGTCGTATAACCCATTAGTTGTTAATCTGAGCGCTCTTGCATTTCGATTCTCGTCGTATAACCCATTAGTTGTTAATCTGAGCGCTCTAACAACTCGATTCTCGTCGTATAACCCATTAGTTGTTAATCTGAGCCCTCTTGCAACTCGATTCTCGTCGTATAACCCATTAGTTGTTAATCTGAGCGCTCTTGCATTTCGATTCTCGTCGTATAACCCATTAGTTGTTAATCTGAGCGCTCTTGCATTTCGATTCTCGTCGTATAACCCATTAGTTGTTAATCTGAGCGCTCTTGCATTTCGATTCTCGTCGTATAACCCATTAGTTGTTAATCTGAGCGCTCTTGCAACTCGATTCTCGTCGTATAACCCATTAGTTGTTAATCTGAGCGCTCTTGCAATTCGATTCTCGTCGTATAACCCATTAGTTGTTAATCTGAGCGCTCTTGCAACTCGATTCTCGTCGTATAACCCATTAGTTGTTAATCTGAGCGCTCTTGCATTTCGATTCTCGTCGTATAACCCATTAGTTGTTAATCTGAGCGCTCTTGCATTTCGATTCTCGTCGTATAACCCATTAGTTGTTAATCTGAGCGCTCTTACAACTCGATTCTCGTCGTATAACCCATTAGTTGTTAATCTGAGCGCTCTTGCATTTCGATTCTCGTCCTATAACCCATTAGTTGTTAATCTGAGCGCTCTTACAACTCGATTCTCGTCGTATAACCCATTAGTTGTTAATCTGAGCGCTCTTGCATTTCGATTCTCGTCGTATAACCCATTAGTTGTTAATCTGAGCGCTCTTGCATTTCGATTCTCGTCGTATAACCCATTAGTTGTTAATCTGAGCGCTCTTACAACTCGATTCTCGTCGTATAACCCATTAGTTGTTAATCTGAGCGCTCTTGCATTTCGATTCTCGTCGTATAACCCATTAGTTGTTAATCTGAGCGCTCTTACAACTCGATTCTCGTCGTATAACCCATTAGTTGTTAATCTGGGCGCACTTACAACTCGATTCTCGTCCTATAACCCATTAGTTGTTAATCTGAGCGCTCTTGCATTTCGATTCTCGTCCTATAACCCATTAGTTGTTAATCTGAGCGCTCTTACAACTCGATTCTCGTCGTATAACCCATTAGTTGTTAATCTGAGCGCTCTTGCATTTCGATTCTCGTCCTATAACCCATTAGTTGTTAATCTGAGCGCTCTTACAACTCGATTCTCGTCGTATAACCCATTAGTTGTTAATCTGAGCGCTCTTGCATTTCGATTCTCGTCCTATAACCCATTAGTTGTTAATCTGAGCGCTCTTGCATTTCGATTCTCGTCCTATAACCCATTAGTTGTTAATCTGAGCGCTCTTGCATTTCGATTCTCGTGCTATAACCCATTAGTTGTTAATCTGAGCGCTCTTACAACTCGATTCTCGTCGTATAACCCATTAGTTGTTAATCTGAGCGCTCTTGCATTTCGATTCTCGTCGTATAACCCATTAGTTGTTAATCTGAGCGCTCTTGCATTTCGATTCTCGTCCTATAACCCATTAGTTGTTAATCTGAGCGCTCTTGCATTTCGATTCTCGTCCTATAACCCATTAGTTGTTAATCTGAGCGCTCTTACAACTCGATTCTCGTCGTATAACCCATTAGTTGTTAATCTGAGCGCTCTTACAACTCGATTCTCGTCGTATAACCCATTAGTTGTTAATCTGAGCGCTCTTGGATTTCGATTCTCGTCCTATAACCCATTAGTTGTTAATCTGAGTGCTCTTACAACTAGATTCTCGTCGTATAACCCATTAGTTGTTAATCTGGGCGCACCCGTTGTTAGTCTGGAAATTACAACGCAACCGTCGAGTTGGCCAACTTTCTGCTGGCAGTTGGTAGTTCAAGCCTAGCATTACTTAAAGAATTTTATTTCATATATAGTTGTAAATTGTCACCCTGCCCCCCCAAAAAAAAACAACAAAAAAAAAAACAAAAAACAAACAAGAAAAAACAACAAGAACCAGACATATACAGTTTGCTGTCTATGTTACATCTGAATACAGGATAGATAGTTGTTTTTATGGCTTATCAGAAGCTGTTGATTAATCCAGACCCGTGGAACGATATCTCGAGGTTTGGGGGGGGGGGGGGGGGGGGGAGGGGGGTACAATCTCCAGTGGGAAGGGACATAAGCCACATTTTTATATTTATTTATATACAGCAAGACAAAAAAACAACAAGAGTTCATCCTTAATTTTCAGTTCCTATGTCCCTAATAACGGACATGTTGACATTGTGGTTTTTTGTACTATGAACTGTATGACTCGAATCGTAACCTGTGAAGCCGGTAATCGTAACGACTTGGGGCGAGACGTAGCCCAGTGGTAGAGCGCTCGCTTGATGCGCGCTCGGTTTAGGATCGATCCCCGTCGGTGGACCTATTGGGCTATTTCTCGTTCCAGCCAGTGCATCACGACTGGTATATCAAAGGCCCTGGTATGTGCTATCCTATCTGTACGTTGGTGCATATAAAAGATCCCTTGATGTGCTGTCAGTTTGGGATCGATCCCCGTCAGTGGGCCCATTGGGCTATTTTTCGCTCCAGCCTGTGCACCACAACTGTAATATATTAAAGGCCGTTGTATGTGCTATCCTGTCTGTGGGATGGTGCATATAAAAGACCCCTTGCTGTTGATCGAAAAAGTGTAACCCATGAAGTGGCGACAGCGGATTCCCTCTCTCAATATCTGTGTTGTCCGTAACCATATGTCTGCCGCGATATAACCGTAAATAAAATGTGTTGAGTGCGTCGTTAAATAAAACATTTCCTTCCTTAGGGTTATTTTCGCCCCAGCTATCGGTCCACAACTGTTGTAACAAAAGTCGTGGTGTGTATTACCCTGTCTGCGGGATAGTGCTGCCAATCGAAAACGAGTAATCCATTGCGTGGCGGCAGTGGGTTTTCATAACTCATTATCAGTGTGGTCCTTAACCATATGTGACATGTCCGACGCCATATAATCGTAATTAAAATATGTTCACTGCGTTGTTAAATAAAACATTTCTTCCTTTCTTGAACTGGCGGATGATAATATGTCAGAGTGGGGTTGAGTTCAGTGTCGGCAGAGCGCTCGCTTGAGGTGTTTGCATCGTAGGATCGAACCACCTCAATAAACCTGTTCCCTGATTAGGGTTTTATCCCGCCCCAACCAGTGCCCTACGACTAGTATATATATTTGCCTTTTAGATAAATTTCATGCCTCAAGTACACCGTGTCATTTGCAGGAAAATACAGAATTTGCCGGGGTGTACGAAATGTCACGTGCTTGCTCGACTGGATGTACGAAAATACAAACTGCGGATTAGACTGACGAAATTGTCTCCAACACACCTCACTGATTAAATTTGTTAAAAGTCTTGAATTCATTATGAATGGGAATACCACAAGTCGGTAAAATTTATTTTTACTGTTTATTTGAAGATTTCTTGAGCACATTTGGCCAAACATTGCGCTAGATTTGAGTTTTTTTGCGTATTGAAAGCTAATGCTAGAATATAGCATTGCGTAATCAGTTACTGTGTTGGAAATTATTAATCACGAACATATTATCACGAACATATTTTAAGTAATAACTTGACGTGCTTGTTTACAGGTTCTACAAGTTAGTACAACACGACAAATATTTTTGTTCCATTAAGGGTCTTCAATTTTGTTTTCCCCGATACGATTACAACATAATCATAAATGTTTAAAACACGCAAGATAATAAGGCGCTAAGAGTTGTCTCCCTTTGCGATACACAGGGTTCGGATTGGTTTCAGGGTAAAACCACCCGGAATCCTTGTTGACACTCTTAATTCTCAAACAGCTAACAAAAAAGCAGTAATACCTTGCATAGTTATTTGTTTTTAAAAAATCCAATATATTTTGAGGAATTTGTTATTATGTTATGTTATTAAACTCAAACTCAAAATGTGTGTGTACTTTATTTAAAAGTTTGACTGTTAGTGTAAATTATAAGACAAAGATCTGAAAGGTAATAACTTCGTTACGCGGTTTTTTTGACAGGCGTACGGAATTATACAGCCGAAGGAAATACAGATTTTGGAAATACAATCCCGTACGCCTGTAAAAAAACCGCGTAACTAATAATATAACAGATTGTTCTGAATGTGCACGTAAATCCTCTTGACGTTGACCTTGACCTCGTGGGAGTTTGTAAAAAAACGTAGTGGGCTACTTCTGCCTACGTGTCAGAATCACGAACTGTTTGACATCCAGTAGCGGTTAATAATTAAAACCGATGTTCTCTAGTCATGTCGTTAAACAAGACTGTATACAAAAAACTGTAACGTGAGACCACCGCCCTTTCGAGGAGTGACTCCAGTGCAGCCCACCTACGTGCTCGGCCACCACGTGCGATTCCGTGTTTGACAGACATAACATCATTTATTACAAACAGACGCCATAAAAACTCCCCCCAAAGAAGAAAGAATAAAAGTAGTACTGAACCAAATAACACCAGACTAGGTCAAAGTTCACGTAAACCGAACGTGCGATAAAGCAGTTAATACTTAAACCTGTCTTGGATCTTGAATGTGCCCAAGATAGTCGTGCTTGAACCTTCAGTGGATGTACGTACGAGTCAAATGGTAATAAAGGTGACAGTGACAGTGCTTGTTGTCAAAAAATTAAATTTCATCTGGGCACTAAATGTATGCAAGTTTATTTTGTCGTCAAAAAATTAAGTTTCATCTGGGCACTAAATGTATGCAATTTTATTTGCGACAGCGGGTTTCCTCTCAAAATCTGTGTGGTCCATAACCATATGTCTGACGCCATATAACCGTAAATAAAATGTGTTGAGTGCGTCATTAAATAAAACATTTCTTTCTTTATCAGGAAGACTCAAAACCACAGTCACAGACACCACGTTATCACTTAGCCTGAGTACTCTGACGATAAGAGAGCTAGATAAACATTTGGACAGTTATCAGCGGTTAGAGGTTGGTAACTGTCGAAATGTCCGTCTAGCTCTCTCATCGTCAGAGTACTCGGTCTAATTGTTACTATGCTTTAAACTTATTAAAGGGACATACCCTAGTTTTTAAACACTAAGGCATATTTTTTACTATTAGAGCCGTTTTCGATAACTGAAATCATACTTTACTTACATTTTATTGTTTAGATTATGATAGAGATATTCGGGCAAAATGTGCTAAACTGAAGCCTTTTTTACCGTGTGTGTTACCGGCGTCGGTGGCGCAGTGGTCAGGCCATCGGTCTACAGGCTGGTAGGTACTGGGTTCGGAGCCCAGTCGAGGCATGGGATTTGTAATCCAGATATCGACTCCAAACCCTGAGTGAGTGCTCCGCAAGGCTCAATGGGTAGGTGTAAACCACTTGCACCGACCAGTGATCCATAACTGGTTCAACAAAGGCCATGGTTTGTGCTATCCTACTTGTGGGAAGCGCAAATAAAAGATACCTTGTTGCCTGTCGTAAAAGTGTAGCCTATGTGGCGACAGCGGGTTTCCTCTAAAAAAAACCAGTATCAGAATGACCATATGTTTGACGTCCAATAGCGATGATAAGATAAAAAAAATCAATGTGCTCTAGTGGCGTCGTTAAATAAAACAAACTTTATTTTTATTTTTAAAGAAATATTCTGCCGCAACCGTCTGCTCCTACTTAGCATGTCTTAGTTTCTACCACAAGCTACAGGGTGTTCAGAGTCCTATTAAAAATGTTTAGTAGCCATACGTGTTTTATAATCAGACCTTTGTAATTAGTATAGTAAAAAAAATGTTCTCTTAACAGATCATGTTCTATGACTGTTTAAAGGGACATTACTGAGTTTGCCGCATTGTAAGATATTTCCGACTAATAAAATATTTCTACGATTAAACTTGCATATTAAATATAGTTTCTTGTTTAGAATATCAGTGTCTGTATATTCAATGTGTTTCTGGTCGTCTTAATATTTGTAATACGCCCAAACTGGATTTTAGGAAATACAATTAAATTTAACCTAGTATAAATATCAGAACGATCAGAAACACGTTTGATATACAGCCACTAATATTTTATGCATAAACATATATTAGATATGTAATTAGAATCGTTCAAACGTCTCTGTTAGTCGATAACATCTTAAAAATTGCATCAAACTCAGGAATGACCCTTTAATGAGTAGAACATTTTATTTTTTTTACTTAGATCGAGGGCGCAAAGCAAACTTTCTATGTGGGTTGGGAGTATGCTCTCCCGTAAAATTTTCAAAAATAGATGTTCTGAAATGCAATTTCCTGTATTCTACAAGTAAAATTCATTTCTGCCTTAAGATTTACTACCAATAATATTTTTATGATTCCGAAATAAATGCATTCACGTATAACAGTAAGCTGCATGCTGGTCCCAGTGACTCATTACATTACTTGCAGGTCACTAAGGGCTACGTGGTTTCTTCCGTGCTCGGATTGGCGATCGCTGAAGGTCATGAGCCACTATCTTAAAGAGACAGAGTCTAGTTTTTAAAGGCATATTATCACAGATTTAAGGACCTTATTTCTCTAAAAAAAATTATAATAAATAAAAATTACATTAATTGTTGGAAACCAAATCTAGCTATCGCATCACCTTAACTGAACCATGATGGAGTGAAATCCATGTCATCCCTCTCGGCAATTTTAGTTTTTGAATTACGGACCATTGCCATAATTCAATTATTTTTACAAAATGTCATTAATAAATGGAGTATGGTAGTTATGAAGATGGTTGAATAAAATACATTTAGGGACAAATCAAATTATATTTATTCAAGTAATACTTTGTTAGACCATTAAATAGGTCAGTGGTCTGTGACAATATGCCATTAAATAGGTCAGTGGTCTGTGACAATATGCCATTAAATAGGTCAGTGGTCTGTGACAATATGCCATTAAATAGGTCAGTGGTCTGTGACAATATGCCTTTAAATAGGTCAGTGGTCTGTGACAATATGCCTTTAAATAGGTCAGTGGTCTGTGACAATATGCCATTAAATAGGTCAGTGGTCTGTGACAATATGCCATCAAATAGGTCAGTGGTCTGTGACAATATGCCTTCAAATAGGTCAGTGGTCTGTGACAATATGCCATTAAATAGGTCAGTGGTCTGTGACAATATGCCTTTAAATAGGTCAGTGGTCTGTGGCAATATGTCATTAAATAGGTCAGTGGTCTGTGACAATATGCCTTTAAATAGGTCAGTGGTCTGTGACAATATGCCTTTAAATAAGTCAGTGGTCTGTGACAATATGCCTTTAAATAGGTCAGTGGTCTGTGACAATATGCCATTTAATAGGTCAGTGGTCTGTGACAATATGCCTTTAAATAGGTCAGTGGTCTGTGACAATATGCCTTTAAATAGGTCAGTGGTCTGTGACAATATGCCTTTAAATAGGTCAGTGGTCTGTGACAATATGCCTTTAAATAGGTCAGTGGTCTGTGACAATATGCCTTTAAGCACAATGCGGCGTATTGTTCATTATTAGAAGCGGGACGTAGCCCAGTGCTAAACTGCTCGCTTGATGCGCGGTCAGTCTGGGATCGATCCCTCGTCGGTAGGCCCATTGGGCCATTTCTCGTTCAAAGCCAGTGCACCACGACTGGTATATCAAAGGCTATCCTCTCTGTGGGATGGTGCATATAAAAGATCCCTTGCTGCTAATTAAAAACATGTTTCGGGTTCCCACTCTAAGACTATATATATTTGTCAAAATTACCAAATGTTTGACATCCAACAGCCGATGATTAACAAATCAATGTGCTCTAGTGGTGTCGATAAACAAAATTTCATTATCATTACTAGAAACGTCTTTGATAACTGAATTCAGACATTACTGAAATGCTATTGTTAATTCAGACATTATTTAAATGTTATTGTTAATTCAGACATTATTTAAATGTTATTGTTAATTCAGACATTATTTAAATGTTATTGTTAATTCAGACATTACTCAAATGTTGTTAATTCAAACATTATTTAAATGTTATTGTTGATTCAGACATTACTTAAATTTTATTGTTAATTCAGACATTATTTAAATGTTGTTGTTAATTCAAACATTACTCAAATGTTATTGTTAATTCAGACATTACTCAAATGTTATTCTTTAGATTATCTTTTTTTCATCTGCAGTGTTTCTGGTCATACTGGTGTTTTGTAATACCACGAAATGCATTTTTCATATTTTTAAAAACGCACGTAGAATACCTCTGAAAAGTAACAGTTATGGGAACGAGCTGTAGCCCACGTTTAAAGGGTATTTTCCCGTTTCAATATTACAGACTTGTTTTACTCTGTTGTAACTTCCACTGCGCGTGCTGTAACCTCACCGTGGTGCAGGGGTGTAACATTTTCTTTGAGAGTGGCCAATACAGCACAAATTGAAGTTTAGAGTAAAAGTCAGTATATATCTGTGATATTTGTATTTGTATTTTTGTACAGTTCTTTACACTGTTTTTGTTTGTATCTTGAATTTTTCTGTTGATGTTGATCATCACCGTATTTGTTTCCATTACCATAGTTTGACACCCAATAGCCGATGTATTTTTCGTGCTGGGGTGTCGTTAAACATTCATTCATTCATTCATTTTGTTGTAATTTTATCCAAACATGTTTGTAGATTAACGGGACATTCCTGAGTGTGCTGCATTGTAAGATGTTTCCGACTAATAAAATATTTCTACGATTAAACTTGCATATTAAATATATTTTCTTGTTTAGAATATCAGTGTCTGTATATTCAATGTGTTTCTGGTCGTCTTAATATTTGTAAGACGCCCAAACTGGATTTTGTCTTCAAATAATTTCGTACGTACGAAAAAAATTTAAAATTTAGAAAATACAATGAAATTTAACCTAGTACAAATATTAGAACGATCAGAAACACGTTTAATATACAGCCATTAATATTTTATGCATAAAATTATACTTGATATCTTAAAAATTACAGCAAACTCAGGAATGTCCCGTTAAAAGCGCCCCTGGAGGACACTGTATTAGGCCTATATATAGATAAATAGATAAATAGATAAATAGATATATATATATATATATATAGATATATATAGATAGATATAGATATAGATATAGATATATATATATATATATATATATATATATATATATATATATATATATATAGATAGATAGATAGATAGATAGATAGATAGATAGATTAATGTACTGTACTGGTTTTTCGACCGTTTATTAATGTAAGTGTAAATAGCACATAGAGACCATTCAAATATTACGTAAATCTCTCGAGGGGGTGGGTGGGTGTAGGTCCAAACGCTATGTGGCGTTACAACTTATAGGGGCGTGGGTGGTTGTATTTAAAAGCGTTACGTAACGCACTGGGTTTTTTTTATCATTACTATTTTTGTCATAAACGCTCTGTCATGACGACAATGTTTAACGTAGGCCTAGTTAGTTATAGCTAGACGTATAAAAACAATAAAGATTATAAATCGAGTTTAAATCCGTATCTGCGCTTTTACCCAAATTGCAAAACAATATTTTTATTTTACATTACACCCATCGCATGACTTTTTTGTGAATGGAAAAGGGGGGGGGGGGTGGGTGGTGTATTTCCAAACGTTATGTAATATTTGGGGGATGTATGGTATGGCGTTACAGAACGTTACGGGGGGGGGGGGGTGGGGGTGGGAGAGAGCCTGTCTAATTTTGACAAAAACAGCGATACGTAATACTTGACCGGCCCCATACATAGCATTTTATTTGGACCTGTAGGATTAAAAAAACACCTAAAATTAAAACGCCTAACCTATCAAATTATTTTCCTCATGTTCCCGGAAGCACACACTTTTTTTAAAAGCCTATTAGATGTCACCTATGTGATCAGTGTGTCAGTGGTGACATGAAATCCGCTACATTATAGCAGTAAGGGATACTTAAACTAACAAAGAAATGACGTTGTCTTTCCAAGGTGACCCAGCAAAACATTTACCAGAAAGAAAGAAGAAGAAAAAAAAAATCCTTTTGTCTACCGTGCATTGCCCCGCTTTATGACAGTGATTCATGAGTGCATGTCATCACAGTTGTATTTATTCGAATGGAAGGAAATGTTTTATTTATCGACGCACTCAACACATTTTATTTACGGTTATATGGCGTCACACATATAGTTAAGCATCACACAGATTTAGAGAGAAGAAACCGGCTGTCGCCACTTCATGGGCTACTCTTTTCGATTAACAGCAAGGGATATTTTATATGCACTATCCTACAGACAGGATAGTACATACCACGGCCTTTGTTACACCAGTTGTGGAGCACTGGCTGGAACGAGAAATAGTCCAATGGGGCCACCGATGGGGATCGATCCAAAACCGACCGCGCGTCCCGCCCTTAATCGAATAAGCTCTGCATTTTTCATTTAGTAAACTAGCCTGGGAGTGGCAGTCCTCTTTTGACGGTGCAAGGGGTCACATTTCCAGTAAAGGACTTCCTCGGGAGTGGCTATCGTCCTATATTCGAGGCACTAGATAGATATCCATAGAATGAACCACTATTTTGTCAAATGCTCATTCGACTCTACATTGTGCAGAGATACGGCCCTGACCATGTATTACGGCTTTGTCGCTCAGAGTTGACGTCATGATGCAGGTCGT
>NC_054705.1:15861496-15906496 GCF_016097555.1 Gigantopelta aegis
TGTTAAGGTTGTACTTATTGTCTTACGTCCCTACTCTAGTGAATTCAACGGTCATCATGACCTTGTGTAGCATTGAACACAATGGCGGAGGGGGAGTTAGACTAGTCTAGCTATCTAATTTGAAGGGCGAGCCCTTATAGTGTAGGTATTGGTTAAAAAGCCTAGTGCTTGACATACTTAACTTTATTACCAATGAATAAAAACCTAGCCGTAATGCCACAGGCAATACATTTGAGCGACACACGCAACCCTAGTGTAAGAGTTTGATTCCCGCCCCCTAAATAGATTGACTTATTGTCTTACTTGGTTTGTCTTCGGTTTTCTGGTGTTCTGCTGTTCTTCTGGGTGACTTACCGTGGTCTGCTAATTTCATTCATCATTAATAAAGTGCAACGGGCAACGGGCAACTGTATTTACGTGCCCCTATCCACAGAGGTTCAGGCACGCCCACTACGGATTTAGCCTCTGACTTCGCCAGTGACTAACTCCGGAGCAGGGGGGGGGGGGGGGGGGGGTAAGTTTGAGGTGGGCGGAATTTGGAAAAAAGCCATTTAGTAAGCGCGGACCAAATAGCAGACACTTCGCAGACTTGAAGTAACACCGAGTGGGAGCCGTGTTCTGATTGGCTGAATTTCGATTCCTCGGTGAAGCCTGTTTTTTACCTAAGTCTACAAAGAGTAACTGCATACCAAAACATGTCTGGACTCTAAATTTTTAACCCAAAATAGTTAAGACTGCTCGGCCGAAAAGTTTTTAAGGTGATTTTGAGCAATTGAACGGGCAATAAAGTGCATGGTGCGAGTGCATAGTTTGTGCAATATATACATGTGGGTTTCCTGGATCGTGATTGGCTGGATTAGACCAATGAGCGTGCTGCAAGAGAGAAGATGGTAATTAGTGGTCTTATCCTGGTTGATTGCTTGGCTAAGTTGATTGGTTAATTGATTATCCAATTGATTTGCTGCAATCTCGATCCTATCTTGGAGAAAAGGGTTGTTAATTTGTTAATCGGTGTTCAGTATGGATAGAGTAGCAGTATTCGGTAGCAGTTACGTCAAGCGGCTAGGGGAGCACACCCGGGGCGGGGCGACATGCGTGTCCCTGCTACTTGTAGATATTTTGGCCGGGGGGGGGGGGGTATGCAGTCTGACCGCATACCGGACTTGGATGGGCGCTTATTATTACTGCGGCAACATCTGTTGTCTGAAGGGGTGGAGCGGGTGTGTTTGGTGGAGATTTGCCGGCGGGGGATTTTTAAGAAATCCCCCCAGATGTCTGTCACTTTGTTTAACACATTGAGGAATGCAGTAAATCGAAAGTTAAAGAAGGCTATCAGGCGTGATCTGGTCCCCCTGTCTACATGGTACCCGGATGACTTTTTGGCTGATGGTGTCCACTTCAACGCCCGGGGGATGCGGAAATACTTTTTCCGCATTCGTGAGGCTATCAAGCCCCGGTAGTGTTCCAAAGGCCCTTTTAAGGGCCACTAGAACATTTGGGAGTGTTATGTACCAATTGCCAAACACGATTTTAGAACATATTAAACATATTAATATTTACATTAAAACTGTTAATTGTTATTAATCATTCGCTACCGTCCCGCCGTTGATCCCCGGGTTGGAGTGTTTGTCGGTCGGGTGCTTAAGGTCGCTCTTCCATCCAGGGTGGGTTTGAATGATTGCTAATTTGGTTTATATCTAGTGGTTTATTCAACTACTTTTTTACCTTCACGCCGTTGACCCCCAGGTTGAAGTGCCTGTTTGGTCGAGTGCTTAAGGTCGCTCTTCCATCCAATGGGTGTATAGGTGGGTGGTTTTTGAGTAGTTGGTAGCTATTATCATTGTTTTTAATTTTAGATATACATTTTGCTATTGTCGTTACGCCGTTCTCTCCCCGGGTTGGAGTGAATGTTCGTGGTCGAATGCATAAGGTCGCTCTTCCATCCGGGGAAACGTTCAACTTTAATAGTTATACACCTCACGTGACTTTCGGGCGAGATAATTATTATATCACTATAATATGATGGCAAATTAAAGGGACATTCCTGAGTTTGCTGCATTGTAAGATGTTGCCGACTAATAAAATATTTCTATGATTAAACTTGTATATTAAATATATTTACTTGTTTAGAATACCAAATAATTTCGTACGTACGAAAAAATTATATTTTAGGAAATAAGATGAAATTTAACCTAGTACAAATATTAGAAAGACCAGAAACACGTTTAATATACAGCCACTACTATTTTATGCAGAACAATATATTTGATATGTAAGATCAATCATTAAAAAGTCTCTGTTAGTCGAAAACATCTTTGTATCCCCCCCCCCCCCCCCCCCAAAAAAAAAAAGAATTAAACCTGTGATGTCCAAAGAGAGTGTTAAAGGTCGTGTATGTCAAGGCCACGGAAACACAATGGAATACTAATCTATAATTATTGTAAGCCATTGAGGGTTGTTAGTAAAACTTGCTTGCTTAGGAATGAATATTTCACAATTGCCTTACTACGGAGTTGTAGACTTTAACATTCAATTATCTCAAAATACCAAAAGCGTGTGTATATATATATATATATATATATATATATATATATATATATAGCCATTGTAACATGTTTTTAACTAACAACATTTTAGCAACACCTCAGTTTATAGCGGGTTTCCTCTCTAAGACTATATGTCAAAATTACTGAATGTTTGAAATCCAATAGCCGATGATTAATAAATCAATGCGGTCTAGTGGTGTCGTTAAACAAAACCAAACTAACTTTTTTATTCAAGATATAACGTTAATTGTTAATAAGGATTTATTATTTCAAACTAGGTTACAATGGTTGCAAACTCAGGACAGTCCCTTTAAAACTAGCACCGTGTCATAACATTGTTTATTAAAGCAACATACAAACACATCTATACTTATGATGTCAATAAACTCGTCTTTAATATCAGTTGTGCGTATTTGCTCAAGAGCTTATACAGATGTCGCCATTGTGGAGTACACTATTGACCCATTTTCCGGGACCCTGCGTCAATCAGCTATGCCACTTGTAGATGTCGTACAAATATCGGCAAGCAGAGTGAATACCTAGGCCTATCTGTGGATATTTATGTACAGTGTAATCAGACAATGTATACAATGTGAGTACACATCGCACGTACGTTTCACCCGGAATCCATTTATACACCAGTCCACGCAAAGAAAAACAAAGAAATGTTTTATTTAACGACGCACTCAACACATTTTATTTACGGTTATATGGCTTCGGACTTATCGTTGAGGACCACACAGATATTGAGAGAGGAAACCCGCTGTCGCCACTTCATGGGCTACTCTTTTCGATTAGCAGCAAGGGATCTTTTATATGCACCATCCCACATACCACGGCCTTTAGTACACCAGTCGTGTTGCACCGGCTGGAACGAGAAATAACTCAATAGGCACACCGACGGGAATCAATCCCACACCGACCGTGCATCGAGCGAGCGCCTTACCACTAGGCTACGTCCCGCCCACTATACACCACGCATGTTATATTGTTAAAAGTGCCATTTTAAAATAATCGATTGAATGATTGTTGTTAAAGGGACATTCCTGAGTTTACTGCAATTTTTAAGATGTTATCGACTAACAGACTTTTTAACGATTGTAATTACATATCAAATATACTTTTGTGCATATTATATTAGTGGCTGTATATTAAACGTGTTTCTGGTCGTTCTAATATTTGTACTAGGTTAAATTTCATTTTATTTCCTAAAATCTATTTTTTTGTACGTACGAAATTATTTGAAGACAAAATCCAGTTTGGGCTTCTTACAAATATTAAGACGAGCAGAAACACATAGAATATACAGACACTGATATTCTAAACAAGAAACTATATTTAATATTGAAGCTTAATCGTAGAAATATTTGATTAGTCGGAAACATCTTACAATGCAGCAAACTCAGGAATGCCCCTTTAATATTCATCGTATTTGCGATTGTTATTGTAACGAATTATTTGATTGAATCGTACAGTCCATTGTAAATACTTATTTTATTTTGATCCAACAATTTGATACCCGACTGTGGTGTTTATATAAACCGAAAAATAAAAACTGTCATCAATACACAGTATAATAAACTGCTTTTATGCAACGTTTCACTGTTTTGCACTGCATACTTTTCCCGCTATTCAGCTTCAAACAGTGCAACATTTGTTGTTGTTTGTTAATCGCCCGATCAATGCCGGATTTATAAGGGAGCAAAGGAGGCAATCGCCCCCCCCCCCCCCCCCCCCCCTGCCAGAGGGGCCCCCAAACTAAGGACTTCATTTATAAAAAAAAAATGTAATAATTATAAAATCAGTTCATTTTTTTATTTGTCATGTAATTTAATTTCTATGTTGAGGGGCCCCCGAACCTGAAGTGCCCCGGGCCCCTGTCCCCAACAAGGTCTAAATCCGGCCCGATATATTCAGCGTACACACATGTATACAATTGCTATACATCTTTAAAAATTGCATTTTAAAATGACAGACCCTAGTTTTTAAACACTACGACGTATTTTGCACTATCAGAGCCGTTTTGATAATTAAAATTAGAAGTTACTTATATTTTAATGTTTAGAATATCCAATTTCGTACATCCGAAGAGTTTCTGGTCATCCAGCTTTTTGTAATACCCCGAAATAAAAAAAAAATCATAATTCTAAACACGCACGTTCGTCTGAGAAGTAACGGTTACTGTAATACCCTGAAATACATTTTTGTTTAATATAATTCTAAAAACGCACGTTTGTCTGAGAAGTAACGGTTATTGTAATACCCCGAAATACATTTTTCATAATTCTAAAAACACACTTTCTTCTGAGAAGTAACGGTTATCGAGGCAAACTCTAGTACATATTTTAGACGTTATATCCCCGTTTAAACCTCACAGACTTTAGTTTCACTCTGCTGTAACTTTATCCAGATGTGTTACAGGTTTGTAGATTAACTACACTTTGTGTCCATTTTTTCTTTATCTTTATAACTAGGGTCTATGCCTTTGAAATGTTGCATATATCCGAACATGTAATATTAAATTGTGCTTGTAGAATGAATGAATGTTTAACGACACCCCAGCACGAAAAATACATCGGCTATTGGGTGTCAAACTATGGTAATGCAAACAAATAATGATCAACATCAATATAAAAAGATTTAAATAAAAACACAGTGTAAGGAACTGTGCAAAAATACAAATATCACAGATAGATACTGACTTTTACTCAAAATTTCAATTTGTGCTGTATTAGCCATTCTCAAAGAGAATGTTACACCCCTGCACCACGGTGAGGTTACAGCACGCGCAGGGGTGTGCTTGTAGAATGCAGGAACTTGCTTTTCAGAACTAGTTACACAACATTTGTCATGGAGAGCTTGCCCCCAAACACGAGAAACGTAAGATCTAATGTTTATTGGCTTCCGTTGTGCCTGCGTGCGCTTGACCATGCATGTACTTTATTTATCTCTATTTACCATCACGCCTTGCCCCTCACAGAAAACATTTCTGCGAAAAACTAATAAAGACGAGGGATGTTTATCTGCAGACAAAACAGGAGCGGTTGGTGTTATTGATTTAGGGAAGCGGAACGGAATGTTGGGGTAGTGGGTGCATGTCAGCGGGCAGCAGGGCGGACAATAAAATGAATTTCGAAGGGTGCAACACCCCTCCATTCCACATTAGAATCATGTATTTATGTACATGTGGGTATGTATCATACAATGTATGTATGTATATCGGGTTTGACTAGTACATACATAGAAATTAACACGGAATAAAAAAAAATTGTCCTCAAATTGTCTCTCATGCCGTTGCTGGGACTCGAAACTATGGCAACTATTCACCCGCAGATACCATTCCTAAACCAATCGGCCACCGAGACATTATTAAAAATAAATGCTCAGTGGAGCCCACAAATTACTATAATACTAGAACCGTAGCTAGCGGGGGTGGGCAATTTTTTTTTTACTGGTTATTGATATTGACGTTTTAAGTATATAACCTCCCTGAAATGGTTGCAAAATGGTATTTCAGATTCTCTAGATTTCAAAATTTCCTGGGATTGGGTGTGTGTGTGGGAGGGGGGGGGGGGGGGGGGGGGGACATACACCCGGACCTCCTAGTGTCTTACGCCTTCCATGCTCGTTCGTTCCATAAATTCATCCTAGCTATGGCCCTGAATACAACGTGACCCCTTAATAGTAGTTACTAATATTGTATGCGTGTTATGTTATGTTATGTTGGTGGTGATTGTGGTGGTTGTGGTGGTTGTGGTGGTGGTGGTGGTGGTGTGTGTGTATGTGTGTGTGTATGATAATGTATTTCTTATGAGTGTACATATATGTTAAGTGTGTATGAATATGTTATGTGTGTATGTATATGCATATATGTACGTATTCTAGTATATGTATGCACGCTGTGCACTTTAAAAGGCCTACGTGTCCCTCGTCGAATTGCATCACCTCCCTAGAAAAATCCCACATTCTCCCCTATAGAGGAACAGAATTGCACGTCGGATAATTCCAGTATTGCAACATCTTGACCCCGCCTCGCTCCAATCCTTAAAATCGACGTCAGAAGACATTCCCTAATTGAGACTGTACGCTTTTCCTATTGATATCAGTATCCGTGGCTTCGTACACGAACCAGCCAATAGAAACGTCGCAAAATCTTTCCGCCAGCTGGGAGAAACGGATAATTATAACCTGCATACGTTCAATGACATTGTGACCTTTACGCAATATCTCTCAGTTACTGGGCCAGGAGACTCATGTGATTAAAGCAGCCAATGGGAATATTTTACTGGGGAAAATCGATCTATATATACCACAACACGTGGAGGAGCCCGCCATCTCTCAGAGAAACCTATACTTAGTGTGTTGCAAGTGAAGATATTTTATTTACAGTTATTTGCGGTTAATACGAAACGATGGTGAAACTAGAAACAATTAGGTGAGTTGTTATCCTTGTTAACCGCCATTGCTTAATTTATTTATTTATTTATTTGGCGAGTTGTTATCCTTATTAATTGTCGTTAATTGCTGTTGAATGCTTAATTAACGTAAGTTATTTATTTAGGAGGCAAGTTATCCTTATTAATTGTCGTTAATTGCTGTTGAATGCTGAATTAACGTAATTTATTTATTTAGGAGGCGAGTTATCAATATTAATTGTCGTTAATTGCTGTTGAATGCTTAATTAAAGTTATTTATTTATTTATTCAGGAGGCAAGTTGTTATCCTTATTAATTGTCGTTAATTGCTGTTAAATGCTTAATTAACGTAATTTATTGATTTATTTAGGAGGCGAGTTGTTATCCTTATTAACTGTCGTTAAGTGTTCTTGAATGCTTAAAGTAATTTATTTATTTAGGCGAGTTTTTATCCTTATTAATTGTCGTGAATTGCTGTTGAATGCTTAATTAACGTAATTTATTAATTTATTTAGTAGGCGAGTTGTTATCCTTATTAATTGTCGTTAATTTCTGTTGAATGCTTAATTAATGTAATTTATTTATTTAGGCAAGTTGTTATCCTTATTAATTGTCGTTAATTGCTGTTGAATGCTTAATTAATGTAATTTGTTTAGACTGAACGTTTATTTATTTTATTTATTTATTTTATTTATTTTATTTATTTATTATTTATTTTTATTTTTATTTTTATTTTTATTTTTATTTATTTATTGATGTTGTGTTGTGTTTAAATATTTATGTATTAATTAATTAATTTATTTATATATTTATTAATTTATTTATTTATTAAGTGAGTTGGTATGCTTGGTAATTGTCGTTAATTGCCATTAAATGTTTAATTATCGTAATTTGTTTAATCATAATTATTATTAATTTATGTATTTTTATTTGTTTTTTATTTTATGTATTTATTTATTTGATTAATATTATATGGAATATACACGTTTGTATAATTATACACGTACACGCAAACACTAATTTTATGTTCATATGGATTGATGGGTGTATGGATGTACGGATGTGTATGTTTGTGTGTGTTTGTGAGTGTGTGTGCGTGAGTATGTGTGCGTGCGCGCGCGTGTATGTGTACACACACTCACACACATGCACACACACAGACACACACACACACACAAACACACACGCATACACACACACACACACACACACACACACAACACAAACAAACACAAACACACACTACATACATATATGTGTAAAGGCATTCATTCACACAGTTTTACTTAATTTACCGTTGATTGACAACTGATGGATTGTCAAGTGCATACGCACTACATGATAAAAAAAAAACCCCAGTTGTGGTTGTGTGTATTTCATGTATCAATGTTTATGTTCCAGGGTTACCCAGTTCCAGTATTTCTCTGTCATGGTCATAGTGATTCTGACGAGCTTCGTGCTGTTTCCTGGGGGGAGAAAGATCGACGGTCAATCGACGTTCATCAGTCTAATCCACTTGGGCAGCTGGGCAGCCAACTACGGGGCGCAACTCTGGGTCACCCTAGTGGCAGGTAAATTCGTGTCACTGTTTTGTTTACTGGCCTCAGACCACAATTAATTTCGCTATATGTTTCTATATAGCCTTAGTGGCTATAACATTTTTATTAATGTCAGCAGGCCCGTGGATTTTTGTATGTACCTTTGCCTGCATGGGGGACACATACCTTGAACAGGACAACCCCTGTTGTCCAGCTCTTTCTCCCAGCATATTGGTTTAAACAGACACACCCTCTAAACCAGGCCGGAGTACACCCATTTTACACAAAAAACACTACTTTTGCATGGACCGGAATTACCACAAACAAGTCTTCAGTGTCAACAAGTTACACATGTTTACAAACTACATGCTCTCCCCTGTCACTTCAGTCAAATAGTTACCGCTTCATAGCTGTCTGCCATGAAATAATCACAGTCAAACAGCAGACTACTTGCGCGGTCAAATTTCCGGATTTTCGACAACCAAATGGGCAGATAACTGTAATCTGAGGCCTACTGTTTAAACGCAGCGTGGAGCATACCTCCAAGTTAATTCTCATAGACAATTATTATGGCTAAAGGTCTAGAGGTGGACAGACAAACAGACAGACAGACACACTGTTTATTTACGTCTCACCTTGTGTACAGGTTAAAATAAAAACAAGAGTTCAACAGTAATAATACAATAACACAGTAATACAAAGTTTGTTTGTTTTGTTTAACGACACCACTAGAGCACCATCAAACATATGGTCATTTTGACACAGTCAATACAGATGAAACTCGCTACATTTTTCCATTAGTAGCAAGGGGTATTTTATATGCACCATCCCACAGACAGGATAGAACATACCACGACTAGTGGTGCACTGGCTGGAGCGAGAAATAGCCCAATAGACCCACCGATGGGGATCGATCATAGACCGACCGCGCATTAAGCGAGTGTTTCCCACTGGGCTACGTCTCGTTCTTTACAGCAATACAAATACACACGCCACTCCTATATGGAGTTATTAGAGACTTTAAAGGGACATTCCTGAGTTTGCTGCAATTTTTAAGATGTTATCGACTAACAGAGACTTTTTAACGACTGTAATTACATATTAAATATATTTTTCTGCATAAAATATTAGCGGCTGTATATTAAATGTGTTTCTGATCGTTCTAATATTTGTATTAGGTTAAATTTCATTTTATTTCCTAAAATAAAAATTTGGGCTTCTTACAAATATTAATATGACCAGAAACACATTGAATATACAGACATTGATATTCTAAACAAGAAAATATATTTAATATGCAAGTTTAATCGTAGAAGTACTTTATTAGTCGAAAACATCTTACAATGTAGCAAACTCAGGAATGTCCCTTTAACAGTGTTAAATGTAGGGAAGAGACATCAGCTGTTACATTAAATATCCTGATCGATCAAGTAATAGGGTAAACAAGTTACCTTCAATGACTGACAAAGTAACAGATGAGGAGCGGGACGTAGTCCAGTGGTAAAGCGATCGCCTGATGCGTGGCCAGTCTAGGATATATCCCCGTTGGTGGGGACGTTGGGCTATATCTCTTTGCAGCCAGTGCATTACGACTGGTATATCAAAGACCATGCGTGGTATGTACTGTCCAGTCTGTGGGATGGTGCACTGCTATCAATGGAAACAAACTGAGCGAGTTTCATCTTGAAAACTGTCAGAATTACCAAATGTTTGACGGCCGATTGTCGTTAAACAAAACAAACTAACGTTTTACATGTCAAATATTATTAAATGTGTGGTATGCGATAGGCAATGATTGACAAATTCAGTGTGCTCTACTGGTGTCGTCAAACAAAACAAACTAACATCTCTCTCTCTCTCTCTCTCTCTCTCTCTCTCTCTCTCTCTCTCTCTCTCTCTCTCTCTCTCTCTCTCTCTCTCTCTCTCTCTCTCATATATACACACTCCTCTCTCTCTCTCTCTCTCTCTCTCTCTCTCTCTCTCTCTCTCTCTCTCTCTCTCTCTCTCACTCACTGTTCAAATTAGGTTGCTGGTAACCATTACGTCATTCGTTTGATAATTGCATCATGATAGAGAGAGAGAGAGAGAGAGACAGAGAGAGAGAGAGAGAGAGAGAGAGAGAGAGAGAGAGAGATGGACACACAGGCACGCATACGCACACACACACACACACACACACACACACACACACACACACTGACAGACACACACAGACATAAGCACAAACATACATAATATACATACACATACACATACACATACACATACACATATACATATACATATATGCAGTAACGTTACATACACGCGTGAGAAGCATGTGTTAATGTTTACGTTTTGCTATTCCAGGATTAACGATGTTCTACAATCTGCCTCGCCATATGTTCGGAAAGGTCCAAAGTCGTCTGTTCCCCATGTTTTTCCTCTGGAGTCTCGTCACGGCAGCAGTCCAGCTGGGCACATTTGTCGCACAACATCCAATGGAATCTTGGCAGTCTGCCCACACAGTTGAGGTACGCACTAACGTAAAAAAATTGTTTTGTTTAACGACACCACTAGAGCATATTGATTCTCAATGATCGGCCATTAGATCGATCTTAGACCAAGCGCTCTATCACTGGGCTACATCCCTCCCCCCCCCCCCCCCCCCCCCCCCCGGCTATTGGATGTCAGACATTTGATAATTTTGACATGTAGTCTTCAGTTAAAGTTTGTATTGTTTAACGACACCACCAGATCACACAGAACATACAGACACTGATACTCCAAATAAGAAAATGTAGTTAATGTCATTTTAGTCTTTGAAAAGGCTTTATTTGGAAGGAAGCATCGAATCACGGCATAACCCAGAACAGTCTAAATATTCACGCACACTAATTAATCATTATGATTTGATTATTGAAACACATTTAATTATTATTAATGCACATGTATTTATTGTTATGTTATATTATTTAATTCATGCACGTTTGTCATTCTAGGTGGTCACTTTGACGACTGGTTTCCTGACTGCTGCTATGAACTCTTTGATACTGTCTCCGCTCATTGTCAAGGCCATGGTGAAGACATTTCGTCTCGAAGTGGAAGCCGGCATTACTGACGTCATAGGACACGCTGACGTCACAGAGCTGAAGAAAGACCCGATCTACAGGGATGCCTACCGAATGTTTAGAAGGTATCACGGCCTTGGTGCTCTTATGACGTTGGCGGGATTAGCAAGCAACTCCATACACCTGTACTACTTGACGTGTCAGTGTGTACCCATATGATAACTGAACCAGATTCATCACAGTGCAATGATATATATATATATATATATATAAAAACTATGAGTCTTCTATGGCAGAGGCATATTCGATTGTTTCGAATAGCGCCTGAAGAATCAAGCGTTTTCCACAAACAGTCCGAAAACCGGGTTTTGTGGCATGAAGGAAATGACGTATTGGTTACCAGGCAACGCCGTGTGAACATAGATGGCTGTAATGTAAGGGAATCGCTGTGATACAATTATCAAACGAATCACGTGTTGGTTACCAGGCAACACCACGTGGACATCAGTGACTGCACTGTTATGAAAGTATCATGATGCAATTATCAAACGAATGACGTAATGGTTACCAGCAACCTAATTTGAACAGTGAGATGGATATAATAGAATGCAAGTACTGTGATGCAATTATCAACCAAACGACGTGTTCGTTACCAAGCAACGGAAATTGAAAAAGTGAGATGGATATTACATAATGGAAGTATTGTGATGCAAATATCAAACAAGTGACGTGTTCGTTACCAGGCAACGTCATGTGAACATTGGTGTCGGAATTGTAATGAAAATATACAAGTACCTTTTAAAAAAAACAAAAAACAAAAACGATGTGAACATTGGTGTCAGAATTGTAATGAAAATATACAAGTATTAAAAAAAAAATTCGATTGTGTTGATTACCATGCAAGACAATGTGTACAGCAGTGATTTAATTTGGCAGGTTTGTTCAAGGAAACTTAGTAGGAAGGTTGAAGACAATATAAAACGTTGGTTAGATAGAGCACACTGACATTTTAGATTAATACATACAACTTGTTGCAGCGAAACCTATGGATTTACATAGAGCCAGTTTATCTAGTAGTAGTGATGTGTACATTTATTTCTCCAGGTTATTTTTCCCTTCACCCCGAGGGAGTTGCAAAATATATATTCTTGGAAGGGGGCCCAACTGTTATTTGTGCTACAGGCCCCGCGGATCCTTAAACCGGCTCTATATTATATACCATCATGACGTCATATCTACTGTCGGCATTTATTTTATTAATTTATTTTATTAACTTGAAAAGAGAAAAAACTAAATTATATTTTAAACAAATATTTTGTATGCTTTTTAAAAAATTATTATGGTCAAAATTATGTTCAAATCATATTTTCATCACATGTTTTTTTTAAATTTTATTTACTTCATTATTTTTATTTTATTAAAAAGTGTTTTGTGGAATGTGAAGAATTGGTGGAAGGGAAGCCATCATGGACGAACCTAGGATTCCTGTCATATTTCATCTTTCATTAATATATCGAGGGTGGACAACCAGAACTGGCTTTTTCATAAGTAATAAAGATTTTCAGAAGTAGAATTTTAACATTTTTTTTTTTTTTTAAATGAAAACCTAAACATTTTGCTTTTTCAAATTACGTGCATATGGATGGATTTCCATCAGTCATACTGCATGTGTATATTTTTAACAAATTATACAAACACACAAAAACGACAAAAGCTTGAACAAAAAATCAAATAAAACAACATAATCCCTGCATTAAAAAGAGGAACATGTCAATTAATGGATTATTTCTCTTCGATGCTAGTTTTGATTTAGTAAACAAAACAAAAAAGGAAAAAAAAGAGCTGGGAATGGCAGTCCTCGCTATGCCGTTGCAAGGATGAAATCTGCAGTATAACATCTGTGCACCTTTAGACGAGGCACTATGTAGAGAATCATGGAATCGGCCCCTATTTTGGCAAATTCCCATTCGAATCTGTGTTGTGATACGGCCCTGATCACGTATTGCGGTTTTGTCGTTGAGATTCATTTTCGCAAAGAGGGAACAGAACGCGTTCTGGTTGTGAACCATGAAAACGACTATCCCGAGTTTTCAGCCCTAGAAAAACAAATTAAACACGCATCCTGCTTTTTTCCCTTTTTTGTCTTGGCTACAAACTCAGGATAGTTCCTATTATATTTTAGTGTTACTCCTTTTTGCTTTATTTATTTATTTATTTATTTTTATTTATTTATTTATTTATTTATTTATTTATTTATTTATTTATTTATCTTTATCTCTTTCTGTTTCTTTATTCAAGGTCGAATTTAGATTTATTTCACAACAGAAACAAAGGATCTCATTATCTGAATATTATATTTTGTTAAGCGTCTGTGATGATGAAATGTCTATATATGTTTATAGTCAATGTGATGATGAAATGTCTATATATGTTTATAGTCAATGTGATGATGAAATGTCTATATATGTTTATAGTCAATGTGATGATGAAATCTCTATATGTTTGTAATGTTATTTGTTTTGCGTTTGAATACGTGTTGTTATATTTCTAGTTTAGATCTTATATTTTGTATTGTTGCTGATCTGCGATAAAATATATTTCAAATGTAAACTATCACATTTGTCTTACGTTTTCTTTCTCAAATGTTTTTTGTTGGAATAATTTTAAAGGGACTGTCGTCAGTTTGTTGCCATTGTTAAAATGTTGCCAACTAACAGAGATGTTTTAATGACTAAACACCGGCCTCGGTGGTGTCGTGGTTAAATCATTAGACATAAGACTGGTAGGTTCGCAGCCAGGTACCGGCTCCCACCCAGAGTGGGTTTTAATGACTCAATGGGTAGGTATAAGACCACTACACCTCTTCTCTCTCACTAACCACTACACTAACAACTAACCCACTGTCCTGGACAGACAGCCCGAACAGCTGTGGTGTGTGTCCACGACAGCGTGCTTGAACCTTAATTGGATATAAGCACGAAAATAAGTTGAAATGAAATGAAATAAAAACGACTAAAATTACGCCTTAATAGTATCATTTCAACAAAAATAACCAGTATCTGTATATCGTGTTTCTGATCGTACTAGTGTTTGTACTAGGTCAAAGTTCATTTTAGGTCCTAATATATATTCTTTTCGTACGTACGAAATTATTGGAGATCAAATACAGCTTAGACTATTTACAAACATCTGGACGACCTGACACATAAGCGTACGAGCAAAATCCCAAATTCGGGCAAAATTGATACAGATATTCGGGGATAAAATGTGTGAACCTGAAATCTTTTTACCGTGTAGGGGTCGGGACGTAGCTCAGTGGTACAGCGCTCGCTCGATGCGCGGTCGGTCTGGGATCGATCCCCGTCGGTGGGCCCATTGGGTTATTTGTCGTCACAGTCAGTGCACCACGACTGATATATAAAAGGCCGTGGTATGTACTATCCTGTCTGTGGGATGTGGGATATATATATATATATATATATATATATATATATATATATATGTCAGAATTACCAAATGGTTGACTTCCAATAGCTGATGATTAATGAATCAATGCGCTCTAGTGGTATCGTTAAACAAAACAAACTTTATCACTTAACTTCTTGCGGTGTCCCACGTGTTAGCATATGGAGGTTACCGTGAAAACAGTAGAACAATACAACTGCCTAGAACGTCGCCAGATTATTACCCACGTGTTAGCATATGGAGGTTACCGTGAAAACAGTAGAACAATACAACTGCCTAGAACGTCGCCATATTATTACCCACTGGGGTATGAATTACTGTCATATTTTCGGTATTTTATGTATCTCAAAAGTAAAGTTTTGTTTGTTTACCGACACCACTGGAGCACATTGGTTTATTAATCATCGGCTATTTGATGTCAAACATTTGGTAATTTTTATGACGTATAGTCTTAGAAAGGAATCCCCCTACGTGTTTCCATTAGTAACAAGGGATATTTTAAATGCAGCATCCCATAGGGCAGCACATACCACAGGTCTTTGATATATACAAGTCGTGGAGCACTGGCTGGAAGGAGAAATAGCCCAATGGGCCCACCGACAGGGATCGATCGCACATCAGGCGAGCGCTGTTACCACTAGGCCACGTCCTGCCCCAGTTGCATACAAAGTTAAATTTGTTTTGTTTAACAACATCACTAGAGCACATTGATTTACTAATCATCGGTTACTGGATGTCAAACATTTGGTAATTCTGACACGTAGTCATCAGTTGCGTAGCAAGTCAGGGCATTATATCTCACCGTGGAATGAATTACTATTCTATTTTGATATTTCCGCTATCTAGTAAATGTTTTATCAAACCTGGTGACCTTTCCATTATTCGACTAGCCAGGTGTCTTTATAGGTCAATGGCAAATAAAGCTAGCAGACACTCAAAGCATAATGGTGTCATTTCACCATATAAAGCCGTATTGATGGTAATGTTAAAGGGACTATATTTGTTAAGATGGTGTCGATCAACAGACATTTATAACGACTGTAATTACATATTATACTTTTTTTTCTAAATAAAATAGCCTACTAGTGTTTGTATAGTAAACGAGTTTCAAACTATATCAAACTTTATTTTAGTTCTCCGTTACATTCATTACAGCATAACGTCATCCCATTGGTCCAGACGTAGCAACGGGAGTTTGTTCATTTCTCGATGAATGTAAAAATTACGTCGTCAGGGAACGTAATATCTGATGACGTCATTTTATATGGGCAAGTTGTCTTATTGAACGTTATTATTTATGGACCGTAAAGCGCTCGCCCGATGCGCGGTCGGTCTGGGGTCGATCCTCGTCGGTGGGCCCATTGGGCTATTTCTCGTCCCAGCCAGTGCACCACGACTGGTATATCAAAGGCCGTGGTATGTACTATCCTGTCTGTGGGCTGGTGCATATAAAAGATCCCTTGCTGCTAATCGAAAAGAGTAGCCCAAGATGTGGCGACAGCGGGTTTCCTCTTTCAATATCTGTGTGTAACTTAACCATATGCCTGGCGCCATATAACCTTAAATAAAATGTGTTGAGTGCGTCGTTAAATAAAACATCTCTTTCTTCTTTTTTTGTTTGTTTATGGACCAAAAATGATTCAAAATAAAGTATGAAGTTTTAGTGTTATTATTAGCAAGTATAAATCAAATTTAATTATAAGTATTGTCTGGGTTGGGGTTTTTTACGTTCATCTGGATATGAACCAAAAAAAAAATTATCTGTAAACTTATGAGAACGGGTTCGCCGATTCACACAGTTTGCGTATTATTATTTTTTTCAGACCCCGATGCTGCCCCCCTCCCCCCCCCCCCCCCCCCCAAAAAAAAAAAAAAAAAAAAATATATATATATAAATAAAAAAAATAAAAAATAAAATAATAATAATAATAAAAAATAAAAATAAATAAATAAATAATAATAATAATACATGTAATAATAATAATAATAATAATAATAATAATAATAATAATAAAATAATTGTAAAACAATTATATACATTAAAAAATACCTCCCCTGCACTTCTGCATGGAATGTTTGTATTGTGTTACATGTAACAACAGGTTATCCTTTAAACATCACGAATCTCTCCCTCCCAGCTCTGGTTTAGTGTCATCTCATGTTTGTATGTGGAGATACAAAAGAGCCATTGCTGCTAATCTAAAAGTGTAGCATATGGAATTGCGTCAGCAGGTTTCATCTTTCATCAACGTAAGTGTTTTAAAAACCAAGTTATATAACGGTAACAAGTACAGCTTACCAATCCCCACCGCAACCCGACCGCCACTTGGTTACGTGTCGTGAGAACCTGACTTAGACATAAAACAATTGTTTTAAGGAACGTGCCAAAATTAGGTAGGTAGGTCGACTTCCTCTTTCTTTTTTTAATTCTTTCATTCTTTTTTGTTTTTCTTCTAATAATAACAATAATAATATATTCTTCTTCTGATTCTAATGATAATAAAAATAATTACTATTTATTTATTTATTTATTTACAATGTATTTATTTTATTTTATTGTATTTTATTTTATTTTATTTTATTTTATTTGTTTGCTTGCTTAGCAAGTTTATTATTTATTTATTTATTTATTTACAATGTATTTATTTATTTATTTATTTATTTATTTATTTACAATGTATTTATTTATTTATTTATTTTATTTTATTTTATTTTATTTTATTTTATGTTATTTGTTTGCTTGCTTGTTTATTATTTATTTATTTTATTTTATTTTATTTTATTTTATTTTATTTTATTTTATTTTTTTTTGCTTGCTTGTTTATTATTTATTTATTATTCATGCTATTAATAAATAAACAATCAAACAAACACACAAAAAACAAACAAAATAAATAAATAAATAAATAAATACAAATAATAATAAAAAATAAAAATAAAAAATAAATAAATAATAAAGATTGGCCTTCAAAGTAGTGTCGGGCTCCTAGCGACACGCAGAGGCGGGACGTAGCCCAGTGGTAAAGCGCTCGCGTGATGCGCGGTTGGTCTGGGATCGATCCCCGTCGATGGGCCAATTGGGCTATTTCTCGTTCCCGCCAATGCACCACGACTGGTATATAAAATGCCGTTGTATGTGGTATCATGTCTGTGGGATGGTGCATATAAAACATTATATATATATATATATATATATATAGAGAGAGAGAGAGAGAGAGAGAGAGAGAGAGAGAGAGAGAGAGAGAGAGAGAGAGAGAGAGAGAGAGAGAGAGAGAGAGAGAGAGAGAGAGAGAGAGATACATACATACATACATACATACATACATTTTGTGGCTAAGGTTTAAAAAAGAAGAAATGAATGAAATATATATATACAAAATGTTGCGAGAGTTGGAACGTGCGATGTTGCACGTCGCTGTTGACAGCTGGATGTAAAATATTTATCTTTAGGTGGCCATTATTCGAAGCTGGCCATTCACTACAACGCCTTCCCCGTTAAGTGACGCACAGGCGGGCACGTACTCTGGTCGATAGCCAGTGCATTTTGGCAAATCTGTCTTTGTATAGACCAGTTGAAACTCGTGTCACAGCCTGTCACATATGGCGAAAAATCAGTAATATTAATATACGGCTAGTACAGGTGTGAGGATGAAATGAAACTAGTGTTTAGCTACGCCCGAGATCATTTTAAAGTAGGGTTATTGGGAGAGAGAGAGAGAGAGAGAGAGAGAGAGAGAGAGAGAGAGAGAGAGAGAGAGAGAGAGAGAGAGAGAGAGAGAGAGAGAGATGGGGTGGGTAGAGAAACACACCCAGGGACGGATCCAGGAAATATATATAACTGGGAGGGAACAAATGGCTTACGCTATCTACGGCCCTGATTATTTTTCGTTTCCTTTTCTCTTATTAAATTATATCACATATATATTATCCCCATAGGCATGAACTAATAATGCAAATGTAATATTCTCTTTTTCGAAATTTAATCTTTAAATTCATTTTCTCTTTCCTTCTGTCTTTCTTTCTTTCTTCACTGTTAGCCCATGAAATCGTTTTTTTTCTTGTTCATGTAAGAATGTTCATTATTACCAGTGTAATGTACTAAAGTAGTGTCGGAAATAGAATAAAACTGATTTTTGTCGATTATGTCTTTCATTTTAAACTGACAAGTATAATATTTTGTAAATATATATTTAATGATAATCTACCTAATTTAGCATTAACTTGTTTGGACTCTCATTGATGTACAAGGTGGTATTTACTCTTGAAATTAAAAGAAAGATGTCAGTAAACAGGTGATTTGTGCACTTATTGGAACAAACTATAACACATTTTGATCGACATGTGCGAAAGCTAGTTTCATACGTTTTTAAACAACGAGTTTTGAGATAAATGGTATCTAACGAACACGAATGTATTATTCTATTTCTTACATATCCTCAAAAATCAGCTTTTAAGCAAATTTAAACATCTTTTTCTACTAAAAGTTATTTACAGCCGTTGCATTTGTAGCTGACTTAGGCATTACTGACTCATGAATGTCAGGTTAACTATACGCCACGGTCTAAGCATGTTGCTTTTCATTGGCTGCATAGCACTGGTGACCTGGCC
Organism: Gigantopelta aegis; assembly: GCF_016097555.1. NCBI lineage: Eukaryota > Metazoa > Mollusca > Gastropoda > Neomphalida > Peltospiridae > Gigantopelta > Gigantopelta aegis. The sequence goes on from NC_054705.1 coordinate 15,881,119, forward strand.
ATCACCTAGGAGCAGCCAGTCGTATGTCTTGAAATTGTTAACACACGTACATGTGTTAACAATCATGTGTAGGCCAAACCAAAAATAACGCATGGTGTTCTCACCAACGGGTGTGTAAGAATGTTATTTATTAATTCCCGTGGGCAGCTTTATTATAATTTGCCTTTCATCTGGCGGGGCTGTGGGGGTGGGGGTAGTATGCATTATCTTCATATTTGGAAGGGGACAGACTATTTTCCCCACCAACGCCCTTGTATATAGTCTAGACCCTCCTAGTCCGAACGGACATAGAAAGAAAAGTATTGACTTAATGTGCGCCCTGCACCAAGACCCCTCCCACCGATGCATAATTTCTGCCAGAACCGACTGAGAAATCTATGATGTATCTACGGAAGATAACGCCTATGGCAAGCACTGAAACTGCGTCCCTGTCCAAACATCTGACATCCATCTTTTAGATAATGTCTGACTTTAATAGAAACTGCGCAGTGGCGCCTCCTTCAAATGACGCCCAGGTCACGTGCCATACGGCCTCAGATTACAGTTATCTTCCCATTTGATTGTCCGGAAATCCGGAAATGTGTCCGCGCAAGTAGTCTGCTGTTTGACTGTGATTATTTCATGGCAAACAGCTTTGAAGTGGCAACTATTTGACTGAAGTGACAGGGAGAGCATGTAGTTTGTAAACATGTGTAACTTGTTGACATTGAAAATTTGTTTGTGGTAATTCCGGCCCATGCAAAAGTAGTTTTTTGTTGTTGTGTAAAATGAGTGTACTCCGACCAGGTTTGGAGTGTGTGTTTATTTAAACCAATATCCTGGGAGAAAGAGCTGGACAACAGGGGTTGTCCTTTTCAGGGTGTGTGTCCCCCAGGCAGGCAACGGTACATACCAAAATCCACGGGCCTGCTGATAATAATAAAAATGTTATAGCCACTAAGGCTATATAGAAAGATATAGCGAAATTAATTGTGGTCTGTGGCCATACCCTAGGTACGCCACTGTGAGAAATAGAAATGCATGTAAAGATTGAAAACAAAACTGCCTATACAGCAAAACGATTTACATGTCACAAACATCTCTAACAAACTTCCAGGAGTCAGTGTACTCTTGACCAAGTTTTGTTTCACATCGTTCTACTATTTGGCTCCTTGTCAATTCCTCCACAATGTGACCTGCGGTCACCACTACATAGTACTCTCCGTGTGTGACGTCGATCTTTCTCGCTTTCTGTTCGCCCTCCAACACCATGCAAACCCCCCCCCCCCCCCCCCCCCCCCCCCCCCCCCCCCCCCCCCCCTACGTAGATAGCCAGAGTCCAAGAGAACACTTTGATGTCATCATTGTGTCGTTTAATATAAACCCAATCACCACTTTCAACCACACGATTGTCATCTCGCCCCTAACCACAACAGACTGAGTCATTTCGTCTTTCTTCAAAACCCTAACAGACCGAGTCTGCGTGTTCGGCTTGCTCCGTTCTTCTCCGGCTAGAGCTCCGGAATATTAACACTTATCTGAACTGTTCGCATGTTTCTTCTTCGACTGGGCATTTAAAGGGAAATTCCTGAGTTTGCTGCATTTTTGAACAGAGACTTTTTAAGGAATGTTATTACATATTAAATATATTTTTCTGCATAAAATATTAATGGCTGTATATTAAACGCGTTTCTGATCATTTTAATATTTGTACTAGGTTAAATTTCATTTTATTTTCTAAAATATCTTTATTTTTGTACGTACGAAATTATTTGAAGACAAAATCCAGCTTGGGCTTCTTACAAATATTAAGACGACCAGAAACACACTGAAATTCTAAACAAGAAACTATATATATTTTTATTTTTATTATTATTTTTTTTTTTTTATTGTCCCCAAGTCATTTTGACGATGCCAGGGTTGGGGTGCCCTGATTCATCGCCTCACAGAATATGAATTAGATTATACATGCTAAATACTGGAAGTACATACACTTTGTGGTAGTATGCTGATTATAGTAATAGTAATACTTATACAAATAATGTACATGGTGATATATTTAATATTAATGCATATGTACATGTAGATAGTAGTATTATAAATGACTAGTTAATAGAAATATATTTAAATAGGCTGGTTGATGTAATGGGGACATAAAATAAATATATAAGTTTAGAAAGAAAGAATGTTAAAAAGAGAAGTTATAGTAGGTAATTATAGTGATAAGTGATAATGTCAAAATTCATGTCAAGCGCTCGTTTGATAATTGTTTCTATTATCTTCCATCAAATTACTTTCTTGACTGAAGAGTCGTTTCCATGGTGCCCAGATTGTATTATATTCTTCATATTTACAGTTTTTAAAAAGAATATATTTTTCTATTTCGTATTTATTTTGTAAAATGTTTTGAGCAGCTATTATATTTATTTAATTTTTTCCATTTTTGTCTTGTATATATAATATTTAATGTTTATTAACAGCCAGTTTATAAATGTCTTTTATATCGCCTATTTGTCCAAATAAAATAATTGTTTTATTTAATTTTATTCGAATTCCTTTTTTGTTTAAAATCCAATTTACAACAGCATGCCACAGATCAATCACTTTATTACAATAGTAAAATAAATGTGTTAATGTTTCTGGTAAACTGCCACAGAACGTACATTCATTAGTATCTATGTATTTAATTTTATGTAAAAAAGTATTAGTTGTTAGTATCTGGTGTATAATTCTGTATTGAAACCATATCAAAGTTGTATCTTTGAGACTTATAAAAGGCACTCTATAATAGTTTCCCCAAGAAACTATATTTAATATGTCAGTTTAATCGTAGAAATATTTTATTAGTCGGAAACATCTTACAATGCAGCAAACTCGGGAATGTTCCTTTAAGGACATTTGCAATTTAGCAATAAATGTAATTACATAAACTTGACATATAGATAGAAATTTTTAAAAACAAATCACCACTAAAATTAAATTTACAACAAGGTTTCTTTTCAACAGAACACTTTGTAGGACAGTGCGTGACCATTCCCGAACGTGTAGCGCTGTGTCTATTTTTAGATATAGACTAATCGTTGAAGGTTGCACTGTACTAAATAAATAGCGTTCCCAGTCAAAGTTAAAGGTGCATGTTCGACTGTTTGAGGAGTAACATCAGCCGCACCACTGACTGGTACCAACACGTGACCGAGTTTATGTGTACAAATAGTATTATCTATTCTCAATACATTAATGTACTTTTATGTTTATTATACATGTGTTATGCAGAATCCACAACAAAGGGTAACGACATCACTAGAGTATCGATTTCTTAATCATCGGTTATTTGATGTCTAACATATGGCATACATACATGCTTACATACATACATACATACATACATACCACTCGCCAGTGGCAGTGCGTTAATATCTATGTATGTAACAGTCAACCTCGACATACATACAATATATAGATATTCATACATCAATACATACTAGCCAGTGCCAGGTCTGCCCACTGTTTCGTGCACGTAAGCGGGATCCACCGCGTAGATTGTAGGCCCCATGCATGTGGTTGAGTTAAAAAGCATCCTTTTTATGGATGCCTCGATAGCTCAGAGCGCATCGTGGTTAGTCTCGCAATTTGTGGGCGATTCGGTGCCACAGTTTCGAGTCCCAGCAACGGCATGGGACAATGTGTGAGGCTAGAAAGGATTTAATTATCCCCTGTGCCAGTGCGTTAATATCTATGTATGTAACAGTCAACCTCGACATACATACAACATATAGATATTCATACATCAATACATACATACATACATACATAGTGATACATACGTACATACATACATACATATATACATACATACATACATACATACATACATACATACATACATACATACATACATACATACATGCATGCATGCATGCATACATACTGATAGATACATACATAGATACATACATGCATGCATGCATAGATACATACGTGCCAGTGCGTCATTGAATATATGTATAAGTCAAAACCCGACATACATACAATAGAGATATTCAAAATATAAAAATACATACAGACATACATATACATACATACTTACATACACACATACATCTCTCTCTCTCTCTCTCTCTCTCTCTCTCTCTCTCTCTCTCTCTCTCTCTCTCTCTCTCTCTCTCTCTCAGTATGCGACATATGCAGCAAAGCTATGAATCGGGAGACGTGATACAGTTGCAATGATTTGGGGAAAAGGTTAATCTCACACATCTGTTGGCCCCCCCCCCCCCCCCCCCCCCCCCACACACACACTTGTTCCACTTTACCTTTGTCCTTTGTATGTGTCTGCTGGCGGATTTCACTACTGACCTACATATTCAACCCAGCTGACTGTTCACGGATAGCGGGAGGAAATGTCGGGACTATAAAAGTAACCCATTCATGACCGCGAAACCAATTGGCTAATAACCAGCCAATCAACATCGTTAGACAATCAACCAGGATAGGACACCACTAAATATCACTTTTTTTTTTTTTTGCAGCACCCCTCAGTGGTCCAATCCAACCAATCACGGATCAAGAACCCCACCACGCCTAACTGTAAATAAACTGCACGAATTTGTTTTTGCACTCACACCATGTTCTTTATTATTGGTGCATGAAATCCTAGCTGACTAAGGTAAGTCAACTAGGGCTCCAGAAGAAAAAACAAGCAGGAAAATCAGATAACCTGAAGACAAACCAAGTAAGACTACTAAGATATTCTATTTAGGGGACGGGAATCAAAATTCTTCAAACTAAGTACCTGTTTGTCAACTGTTCTACTGTACAATTGCTACCTGCCACTGTTAATTTTGTTTCATTCATTGGTAATAAAGTTAAGTATGCCAAACACTAGGCTTTTTAAACCAATACTTACACTATAAGGGTTCCACCCTTCAAATTAGATAGCTAGGCTAGTATAAACCCCCCTCCGTCATTGTATTCAATGCTATACAAAGACGGAGGGAGATGGGTGGTCATGAATGACCGTTGAACTCACTAGAATAGGGACTTAAGACAATAGGTACAACCTTAACACAAAACTAGGATTCACACACAGACTACACGCTCACTGCATCAGTACACAGGGTGCACTGACTAACAATGCACCCGCACCCATTTAATGGCCCAGCACGTGCTCTAATAAGGAACCGGACAAAAGAATACTGGTTCCGAGTACACAATTGCAATGCACCCGGGGGGAAGCTGAACAAAAGAATACCAGCCTCCCCCACCCAAACCCCCAATACTTGCTGCTGGTGATAACTTGTTCTTGGTGACACTAAAGCGGAGGACTACGCCAACAACATCACGTCGACCAACCCGGAACAACTGCCTTGCCTGCCAGTGTCAACTACACAATTGCACGAGTCTCCCATGGGTTGTCATGCCACGACCAGAAGCGGTCAGGCCTTTATAAGGGCCCTATGGGCAACCTAGGGAGTTTCCTGTCATGGACGGAGGAGCCGGCCAAGGCCGGCTCTTGTGCCCACGACAGGCGTGCGCTACAACAGCTTGTTCTGAATGTGCACGTAAAACCCTATGACATGACATGACATAACCTAGGGAGACACCCAGCATCATAGAGGTCTATAATTAACGAGCTACTCTCGATTCAATAATATCAAAACCTATATTAGCTCGGCGATTTACCTTTCGACCGACCGTTCAAAATTGCGCCAAATTTCCTCAATCAAAATTGCGCACCCCTTTCTCTTTGGCATTAACGGCTCCATTCAAAATTCCATAGCACCACCACCACCCCCACCCGCCTGCTACCGATTCGATCGGGCTGCTGGTGCTCCCTTGCACCTGCCAGTGCAGGCGGTCCCTCCTCTCCCCTCCCCCCACCTTTCCTGTCATGGACGGAGGAGCCGGCCAAGGCCGGCTCTTGTGCCCACGACGGGCGTGCGCTACAACAGCTTGTTCTGAATGTGCACGTAAAACCCTATGACCTGACCTGACCTGACCGCGAAACAATATGCTGACTTTTCAGACAGTTATAATATGGTTTGCAGCTGTCTTCCTGGCCAGTTCCACATTCCAACACGCGGAGGACGCTGTTGTTTAGGTCCTATAAAAGTTATAATAAGAAATAAGACTATAAAGCTGCTTGCATGATATGACAATTACATTGTGTATTAAAGCTGGAGTCATTTTTATTATTAGTCCTGCAATGGCTTTCGTCAGCGGAGCTTTTCGTATTCCGATTTGTCCGTCCACTTTTCCTTTGAAATCTCTCTTTTCCTACAGTTATAATTTTACTATATATTAATTTTAAGAATTTATTTTTACGATCCCCTCCAAACCTCCCTCAAAGTTCCATTGGCATTCCGCCTCATGTCATTGCCCCCCTCCCCCCCCCCCCCCCCAAAAAAAAAAAAGAGAGAATTTTCTGGATCCGCCACTGACTTGGTACAATAACCCTCTGGGGTACTAATATGAAATATATTTATGAATTTACGAATTTTTTTTATTAAGTTTTACAAATTTAAATACGAACTTAACGACGGTACCGGCGGCAATTATGATATATGATATAAATTGCCATAGGTCAGGGATGCCACCGACAGCACTCTGTGCCGCGGGATACAAGAAATTACTGCCGTCGCAGTAAAGCTCCCCAGTGATGGTAATACACCGAAATGTATACCCAATTCTCTTCATTTGAAAGACTTCATACAGAAAAATAACCTTTCAGTCATGTTTATTTGCTACTTTAAAAAACAATTGCCGTGGGTGTTAAATTCTTATGCTCGAGCCCTGTTAACACTGAAAATGGTCAGCCTGTTTTCTCCTTGAGTTTAACGTTAAAATATTTAAATCGTCAGTAGAACTTTTCTGATACCGATTTGTGTGGTGCATGTCTGTTCGTTAGGAGGTCCGCCACTCCTGATAGGACAGGACGTTTCATCCCTCTTGCACCGCCTGTAGTAAGACTGCCACTGCCAAGACTAGCTTAGAAAACATGCACAGGATAGAAAGAAAGAAAGAAGTGTTTTATTTAACGACGCACTCAACACATTTTATTTACGGTTATATGGCGTCAGACATATGGTTAAGGACCACACAGATTTTGAGAGGAAACCCGCTGTCGCCACTACATGGGCTACTCTTCCGATTAGCAGCAAGGGATCTTTTATTTGCGCTTCCCACAGGCAGGATAGCACAAACCATGGCCTTTGTTGAACCAGTTATGGATCACTGGTCGGTGAAAGTGGTTTACACCTACCCATTGAGCCTTGCGGAGGCACAGGATAGAGTTCAATGGAATATATACAGCTGTGTAGGCATGCACTCATGAATCACTGTAAAATCAGCCATGTGAGCATATCCTGCCCGACTGGTGGCATCCGTCATGGGCACGACTTACAACCATCAAATCCATATCCTGCCCGACTGGTGGCATCCGTCATGGGCACGACTTACAGCCATCAAATCCATATCCTGCCCGACTGGTGGCATCCGTCATGGGCACGACTTACAACCATCAAATCCATATCCTGCCCGACTGGTGGCATCCGTCATGGGCACGACTTACAACCATCAAATCCATATCCTGCCCGACTGGTGGCATCCGTCATGGGCACGACTTACAACCATCAAATCCATCTGCCCGACTGGTGGCATCCGTCATGGGCACGACTTACAACCATCAAATCCATATCCTGCCCGACTGGTGGCATCCGTCATGGGCACGACTTACAACCATCAAATCCATATCCTGCCCGACTGGTGGCATCCGTCATGGGCACGACTTACAACCATCAAATCCATATCCTGCCCGACTGGTGGCATCCGTCATGGGCACGACTTACAACCATCAAATCCATATTGCAAAATGTTGGGAGAGGCCTTAAAATAGGCTAACAACGCCTGTTGGCCAATCACCAGACCGCCACTGTTTTTGAACGGCAATAAATATTGTTTAAAATTAACAAAATGTTCACCAAAAGAATGAAAAGGCATCACTCTAATTAAAATTAGCTCCACTATTATATGTGGATCTAACAGCAGCCCGTTGGAGCTCATGTCCAGTTGACCTTTCATTCGACCAATCAAAACCTTACTTGCAAAATCATGCCAGTGATTTGAAAAGAATTTGAAAACATTCGGGATTATGCCGAGGGTATACGAAATTATTCGGGTGAATTACGAAGTATGCCGGAAACTAATTGCAATATAAAATTTTATATAAAATTCGTTTCAAGACAAAAAAAATAAAAAATAATAATATGATCGTATCGCCGTAACATCTATTTATACTAGTATACAATCCAAAGTTTATTACTGCACTTTTCCCTCTGTTTTTTTCAATGTTGAAACAGACCAACAAGTTGCATAAATAGTCTCGCCCGATATTTTTAGAATTTGTATGCTCCCGAATAAAGCTATAAAAGGCGAAGTGTAATTGGTCGATATTTAAATTGTTATTTGTAGATGAAATGTGACCTGGACATGGGAGTCCACGCAATGCTGTTAGATCTACTGGCTAGACCCAGTAGAGCTAATTTTAATCAGATTGGAAAAGGCATGTACAAGGTCAAAATAGGGTATCGCATCGGACATCAGTTTAGTCAGTGATAAAATGGCCCCTGACCATAACACGTTTTGGGTCCTTGGATGTTATAAAAACATTGCGACTTTTGGTTTTGCCTACATAGTAAAGTGTTTTTTAAAAATAATAATAATTATGTACACACACACACACATATATACATACATACATACATACATGTGTGTATGTATGTATGTATGTATGTATGTATGTTAGCCCGAGTACTCTGACTGTAAGAGAGCTAAACGGACATTTGGACATAAATATGCTCTCACAGTCAGAGACCAAGCTATGTATTTTTTTGGCAATTCCCGACAACCAAAAAGTTGGCAAAGATTTCCGCTCTAATACCACAACAATCCTACGTTTGACGTCAAACGACCTGCGCCCTGACGTCAAATCTGAGCGACAAAGCCGTAATACATGGTCAGGGCCGTATCTCTGCACAATGTATAGTCGAATGAGCATTTGACAAAATAGTGGTTGATTCCATGAATATCTATCTAGTGCCTCGAATATAGGAGGACAGCCACCCCCGAGGAGATCCTATACTCACCCCCCCCCCCCCCCCCAATCCCGGGAAATATTTACCTTTTCGCTAATTAATAACATTAAAAAGGTTCCTGTGTCATATCCTACTACTCGATATCATTGTTTGCTTGGATGCCAGGTGCCCCCCCCCCCCATCCCCCACCCCCAATACAAAATCCTGCCTACGCCACTCCACCGGGCGGAGCTCATTGGAATAAATATGCCATGACATGCACTCATACTGATAGATAGATACATACATAGATACATACATCACTGTCACAAAGCGAGGCAATGCAACAAAATCCCCTGTTAGCTCACGGCAGACAAGAGGATTCTTCTTCTTTCTTTCTGGTAAATGTTTTTCTGGGTCACCTTGGAAAGACAACGACATTTCGTTGTGAGTTTAAGTATCCCTCACTGCTATAATGTAGCGGGTTTCCTGTCACCACTGACACACTGATCATATGGGTGACATCTAATAGGCCTTTTTAATGTGTGCATCCGGGAACATGATATTTTTGTTTTAAATTTATATATATATTACAGATATTAGTGAAAGTACACTTGTTTTCTTTTATCATTTTTATATCATTTATATATATATATATATATATATATATATATATATATATATATATATATATATATATATATATATATCCTATAACTATAAGGTCTCTAGGTAATGTGTTGCTGGGTCATTTGCTTACAAGCCAACAAGACCCGTGTACCTGAGCGTAACGTTTTCGAAGATTTGTTTAAAATGCGTGACGTCAAACTAATCTGTGCTAATCGTGATGACGTCATATTATCGATGGCGGCGACTTTTGTAGTGATTTACTATAAAAAAATATATGTTATTTTAGAAGTGTTATAGGATAAATAGAATTCCCTACTCGTGTTTTTTAATATGTTAATCGGTATTTGTCGAGGCTCTGCCGAATCCTCCCCCCCCCCCCCCCTCTCTCTCTCTCTCTCTCTCTCTCTCTCTCTCTCTCTCTCTCTCTCTCTCTCTCTCTCTCTCTCTCTCTCTCTCTCTATATATATATATATATATATATATATATATATATATATATATATATATATATATATATATTACCCCAGCAGGCAATAAAAGCAGGCAATTAAAAATATGGGTGACATCTCACTGAGAAATTATCATGCATTGGTCTAACGAACAATACTATTGGATGATTTGACGCTTACAAACCAATGACCTTATCGGTACAAAATATGACGTCATCACGATTTGGCAACGACACACAATGACGTCATGTAGTTTAAAGAGTTTGCGTTTACTGCTGTCTGTTTTTAGTGTTAAATTTATAACAAATTGTCATTTTAATGCACATCATTATAGATTTTGTACCAGAATAAAGAGAACGTTTGTTTTTGAAAACTATCTATGAACGTGATTAAATTACAAAGTTATAGCAATACTCAGAACAGTGCGTGAAGTGGTTTATATCGTTTCTATACATGTACGTGCATGTGTGTCGAAAATAAGGACATTTAGAGAAAAAATAGCTCAGGTAATAAATAGAATAACAAACTCGGCACCAGTTGTTATCAACTTTATGTCCCTCGTGAAATAATTTTCGTTTGTCACTCGCTAAAGCTCGTGACAACTGAAAAATATTTAACTCGGGACATAAATTTGATAACTGGTAACTCGTTTATTATCATATATATACAAAAATTGCAGACCCTAGTTTCAAATCTTAACAATGGACGCCGCCTTTTGTTAATCTACAAACCTCTATCACATTTGGATACGTTTTTGTTTTTTGTTTAACGACAACACTAGAGCACACTGATTTATTAATCATCGGCCATTGGATGTCAAACATTTGGTCATTTTGACGTCTAGTCTTGGAGAGGAAACCTGACACATTTTGTTTTCATTAGTAGCACGGGATCTTTTATATGCACCATCCCACAGGCAGGATAGCCTTTGATATACCAGTCAGGAATTTGTAATACCCAGAAATACATTATTATAATTCTAAAAACGCACGTTCGTCTGAGAAGTAACGGTTATTGTAATACCCCGAAATACATTATTATAATTCTAAAAACGCACGTTCGTCTGAGAAGTAACGGTTATCGAGCCAAGCTCTCAACACATTTTATTTACGGTTATATGGCATCAGACATATGGTTAAGGACCATACAGATATAGAGAAAGGAAACCCGCTGTCGACACTTTCATGGGCTACTCTTTTTGATTAAGACCAAGGGATCTTTTATATGCACCATCCCGCAGACAGGATTGTACATACCACGACCTTTGTTACACCAGGTGTGTCGAAGACCCCATGATCCATATATCCAAAAGTTCAAAGCTGACATGAATGTATGAGCCACACTTACGATTATATGGTCTAACAGGTTGCATAGTACCAAAGAAGACAGTTCCGTGTCAAAGTTCGATGCTACGGAGTAAAAGCAGCTGTGGGTGTGATTGGTAGTAATATGTGACATTGATTATTTGTGCAAATACTATTATCCATTGACAATATATAAATACTCTTTTATTTGTTATACAGTTGTTATGCAGTATATACCAGAGGCTGAAACTAATGCGGGGTACCCCCAAAAATGGAATTGCAATTTTCAGCAAAAATGACGGTTGCTATTAAAAACATTAATTAAATCTCTTAAATAATACGTGATACCCAACCAAACACCTCCTGCAGAATCGGTAAATTAATGAATATCTGAACCAAACGCCCAAAATCGGTCTTGAAAGACGCACACACCGTTGTACTGTTAAAAAAAATATTCTAACCAAACTTGAACATCGTGTTTAATACCTTTTGTGGTTTTAATCAAGTGATTTGGCGTATTCACTTTGCTGATGTACAGTCAATTAAGCGTCGACAAAATAGATGTCCTGATCTAATGGTCCAACAAGCAAAGTTTAATGAACTCTAATTCTGTAGCTGTCTCGTTTAATGTTTTATCATGACGTCTAATAACCATATTAATTGTGTCGATTTGTAAGCCCAAGAAAGACAATTTTGTGGTAGAACCTGCCGTCTTATCACGGGCTATAGGTACACCCAATCTGTTACAGATGTACTGAAATGTGGGAAGGGTGTGTGAGCAAATATTTGAAAAAGAAAGAAAGAAATGTTTTATTTAACGACGCACTCAACACATTTTATTTACGGTTATATGGCGTCAGACATATGGTTAAGGACCACACAGATTTTGAGAGGAAACCCGCTGTCGCCACTACATGGGCTACTCTTTCTGATTAGCAGCAAGGGATCTTTTATTTGCGCTTTCCACAGGCAGGATAGCACAAACCATGGCCTTTGTTGAACCAGTTATGGATCACTGGTCGGTGAAAGTGGTTTACACCTACCCATTGAGCCTTGCGGAGCACTTACTCAGGGTTTGGAGTCGGTATCTGGATTAAAAATCCCATGCCTCGACTGGGATCCGAACCCATTACCTACCACGACGCGACCGAGACGGGTCAAATATTTGAATGCACTCTTCCAACCAATATAAAATCGTCTAAGCTACGGTCACACCGGCCTTAAGACGTCGTATGACCACCTGCGATTGGTGATTGTAGGTTGATCGCGGCAATCGTGCATAAGCGTGCGACGTTGCACGACGTCGCAACCATCGGGGGTCCTCGCACGACGTCTTGGCGGTTTTTAGTCATGTTCAAAAACCTGGATGCGATTCTCGGGATTGTAGGGTATCGTACGACGTCGTACGACATTTTCACATGTTCTCACCTGAAAATATTAATTAAAGACGTCGCAAGACTACTACAACCCTTCCTGAGTTCCCTTGACTGAAGAACGCGGAACACTTCATGGCTGATTTTCGAGATAACCGGATGTTTTTATAACGCCCCTAGTTTCGCACAAAGATGTAGTACATGTACTTAGTTTTACAGGTATCTCAAAAAAATTTCAAGCAAAAGGCTACTTGACACAGATGAAATAAAATGGCATACATTTATTGCCCAGATGAAACTTATGTTTTTTGACGACAAAATAAAATTACATACATTTAGTGCCCAGATGAAATTTAAGTTTTTGACAACAAACACTATCACAGTCACCTTTATTACCAAATGACTCGTACTTACATCCACTGAAGGTTCAAGCACGACTGTCTTGGGCACAGTCTCCGAGATTCAATGTGCCCGAGATTCAAGATCCAAGACAGGTTTGTGGTATGTGGTATTAACTGATCTATCGCACGTTCGATATACCGTGAACTTTGACCTAGTCTGGTTCAGTACAACATTTCTTTTTCTTTTTTTCTTATTTTTTTTTCTTCTTATTTTTTTCTTTTTTTTTTTAGTTTCTATGGTGTCGAGTTGTAATAAATGATGTTATGTCTGTCAAACACGGAATCGCACGTGGTGGACGAGCACGTAGGTAGCCTGCACTAGTCACTCCTCGAAAGGGCGGTGGTCTCACGTTACAGTTTTTTTAAAATACAGTCTTGTTTAACGACATGACTAGAGAACATCGGTTTTAATTATTAACCGCTATTGGATATCAAACAGTTGGTGGTTCTGACACGTAGACAGAAGTAGCCCGTTATGTTTTTTTTACAAATTCCCACGAGGTCAAGATCAACGTCGAGTTGGTTTTTCTTGCACATTCAGAACAATCTGTTATATAGCGCCTGTCATGGGTCTAGGTTCTTCCATCATTTCTTTCGCCTCGCATTTTTGTTTAATGATATATATATATATATATATATATATATATATATATATATATATATATATATATATATATATATACAAAAGCAAAAATAAACAAACAATCATTCTCGCGAAACTCGTGTACTGGATTCCAAGAGGAATTAGGGGCAGGTTTTAGCTCAGGGGGTAGACTGTTCTCCTGAGATCCTTAGGTGGCGGAAATCGAACCTCCTTGGTGGATTCTTTCTCCGATTGTATTTTGTTTTCCTTTCCCAAACAGAACCCCACGACTGGTCTATAAAAGATGGGTCGTCGTGTCTGCGAGAATGTACATATAAAAGAGTCCTTGCTGCTAATGAACAAACAAAAAAATAGCGGATCTCCTCCAAGATTATATGTCAGAATTAACAGGTTTCATATCCAATAGCCGATGATGAATGGTATATTTTTATATATTTAAACTTTATATTGGGTGAGACTTAAATAAAATATCGGAGCGAGACGTAGCCCAGTGGTAAAGCGCTCGCTTGATGCGTGGACGCTTTGGAATCGATTCCCGTCAGTGGGCTATTTTTCGCTCCAGCCAGTGATATGTGCTATCCTCTCTATGGGATGGTGTATATAAAAGATCCCTTGTTACTAATGAAAAAAATGTAGCGGGTTGCCTTTCTAAGACTATATGTCAAAATTACCAAATGTTTGACATCCAATAGCAGATGATTAATACATCATTGTGTTTCAATGTTTTCTAACGGTGTCGTTAAACAGATACTTTAAATAAAATATATGTCTAATGTGGCTGTGTGTCTAAATATATCCTTCTGCTTTAGGTAGTAGTATCTTTAAACAATATAAACTTTAACTTTCAAGGAACATTAAAAAACTGAAAGCAGATAATATATGTAAAAAATAAATAAATAAACAAATAAGAATAAAACAGATTTGCGACGTTAATCTCTAGCTTTTCTCTTTTCTGGGTCGGGTTGGGTTTGTGGTGTCCTTTTGCTATCAGTGGCGGATCCAGATACTCCATTTAGGGGGCCAATGACATGAGGCGGAATGCTAGTGGAACTTTGGGGGAGGTTTGGAGGTGATCGTAAAAAAATTAAAATTGAAAATTAATAGATAATAAAATTATAACTGTCGCAAAATTTAGGGGGTGGCTCTCCCCCCCCCCCCACCTCCCGCTAGATCCGCCTCTGGCTATGGGTTTGACGGAATATCCGAATTATTGTTGAGGACATCATTCTATTGACGACGTCATTCTAATTACGTAGCTCCATTGTTGATTGTATCAGGTTATTGCAATAATAAGCTAAATAAGGCAAACAGAAAGGCGAAATAAAGTCCTGTTATCTAATGAAAGACCAATGCTTTGCCATGGGATCCTGTACAGCTGCCCTGTCTTATCTTGAGCGAACTTTTAAAAGCTGGAACGCGTAAAAACACTGAAACGAACAGGCCTGATAAGTCTAATAATTCCAGTATTGAAAAATGATTCCTACAGTAACTCTGCTGCTTTTATTTGTTTTTATTTATGCCGATCCTGATGATGTCAAACCGGAACAAATACATCTGTCATATGGGCGTACGTATTTTGGTTTTTGTCATTAGCAAATGATGGGTTAGGTGCAATAGTTAAAAGTCTCAACAAACATAAAACGATTCAACAATAACGAAACGCACAGAATTACGTAATTATCAACAGGCACCGCCCTCCCTCTTTCCCAGTCATTAAGGAGTACTTTGACCAATATTAATACACGTTATGATTGTATTTATACTTGTTTGGTTTGCTAATACAGGCACGGTGGAAGCAAGTAGACATTTGGGGAGGGGGGGGGGAATGAGATCGAGGACGCAAAGCAAATTTTCTGGGGGGGGGGGGGATCGGGGGTATGCTTCTCCTTAAAGTTTTCAGAACTAAATGTCCTGAAATGCAATTTTCTGCATTGCAGAAGCAAAATTCATCTCTACTTTAAGATTTCCTACCAGTAATATTTTCAATTCAGAATTATTTGGAGGGAGGTAGAACTATCAGCCCCCTCCCTCTGCTCCGCCGTGCCTGATTAAGGCATAATTTGACTAATATTATTGCACTTTCTGTTCGTATTTATACTTGTTTGGTTTGGTTAAAAAAATACTAGATAGCAAATCACCAGTTAAAGAACAGTTATGGTTTTCTCGAAACCTTCCAATATCAGTGGAAAAGATTAAAGGGACATTCCTGAGTTTGCTGCATTGTAAGATGTTTCCGACTAATAAAATATTTCTACGATTAAACTTACATATTATTAAAAAATTTTTTAGAATATCAGTGTCTGTATATTCAATGTGTTTTGGTCGTCTTAATATTTGTAAGAAGCCCAAACTGGATTTTGTCTTCAAATAATTGTGTACGTTCGAAAAAAAAAATGTTTAGAAAATAAAATAATTTAATCTAGTACAAACGTTGACAAATTATAAATTAACTCACAAGTCATATGTAGCCGGGAAAGGGGTGGGGGGGGGGGGGGGGGGGGGGGGGGAGAGGAGAGAGAAAAAAAGAGGACTTTTTACTGTCTCAAAGGGCCGTTCACCAGTACAGAACAGAACAGAACAGAACAGAACTTTATTACAGTCTGGCGATTTGCAACAACGCAGGAGGAACATACATAGTCTGACTTCGACAAGATGGTTTACAGCAGGATACAGACAATAGGAATAAATTTCTGTTGGTACATATATAAATACAAATATATTTCATGGTATTACATTATAGAGATATGTGTATTAACAATATTGATACATTGCATTACATTCCAGAGCTATATGTATTAACAATATAGATACATGATATTACATTATAGGGACATGTGTATTAACAATATAGATACATTCCGTGATGTAACACGATACATCTATGAAGACCACCCCCCCCCCCAGCTCAAAAAAAAAAAAAAAAAAAAAAAAAAAAAAAAAAAAAAAAAAAAAAAAATATATATAAATAAGTGTATCGTGGCCTTAACGTGGTGCACGGAGCCCAGTCATGTGTAAGTATGGGTTCAAACTCAAGAATGCCTCTTTATAGTCTTGCAGCAGAGGCCAAAAAAGAGCCTTAGTTTTTGTGTAACCATGGCCGGACGTATAACATTTGTCACTATGGCTGAAAGTAATCTCTAGGGTGTGGACTTTATGAAAACATAAGATGACATTTCCTAAAGTTGGTGCTAACAAGATGGCGGCCATTTTCCAAAATATCCGCCAGTTCATCATCAAAACTGTATGTTTTCAGAACTACAGCACTTAGAAATGTGATCTTGGTATCAAAACAGATGTTTATGGGCTCAATGAGTTCATTAAAGCTGTTTCTAATATTGTCAGACATTGTGTTGACTAATGGCTGACTAAAAGGATGGCAATTATGGTATGAAAATCTAAAAATATTTGTAACATAAAACATTTTATTTCAAATGTTAGTTTTTGATTGTTGATAAGTTTAGCTAGCATGTTTTAAAAATTATTAAAGGGACATTCCTGAGTTTGCTGCATTTTAAGATATTTCCGACTAATGAAATATTTCTACGATTAACCTTACATATTAAATATATTTTCTTGTTTAGAATATCAGTGTCTGTATATTCAATGTGTTTCTGGTCGTTTTAATATTTGTAAGACGCCCAAACTGGATTTTGTCTTCAAATAATTTCGTACGTACGAAAAAAACATATTTTAAGAAATAAAATGCAATTTAACCCAGTACAAATATTAGAACGATCAGAAACAGGTTTAATATACAGCCACTAATATTTTATGCAGTAAAATACAGTTGATATGTAATTATAATCGTTAAAAGGGCTCTGTTAGTCGACAACATCTTAAAAATTGCAGCAAACTCAGGAATGTCCCTTTAAAATAAAATATAACTGCAAATTGAATATAATTGTATAATATAATCGATCATAATAGCAACATATGTCATACAATGGTATGTGGTTCCCCAGTAAAAAACCCCAACCTTGTTGTAATTATACACCTATCAGCATCCACAAGAGCCACTGGGGTCCCTGTCTAAGCGTACGACGACGAAGAAGAAGCATCCACTAACACCTAAACACTAAAGCCTGAAAAATAAAATAAACGAATGGATGAATTAGTGAGTGAGTAAGTGAGTGAGTGTATGTTTCAATGAATGAATGAATGAATGGATGAATCAATCAATCAATGAATGGATGTTTAGTCAAACTCCAGCACACAAAAAAAATACCTTAAGGTTTGTTCACAAAACAACCTCATGTGTTGTACATAATACATAGTACATATTACTGTTCTCAGATTCACTATCGACTTACAGGGTGGGGCGTAGCCCATTGGTAAAGCACTCGCCTGATGTGCGGTCGGTTTGGGATCGATCACCGTCGGTGGGCTCATTGGACTATTTCTCGTTCCATCCAGTGCACCACGACTCGTATATCAAAGGATGTGGGATGGTGCATATAAAAGATCCCTTCCTACTAATGGAAAAATGCAGCGGGTTAAATTACCAAATGTTTGACATCTAATAGCCAATGATTTATCAGGCAATGTGCTCCAGTGATGTTGCTGAACAAAACATACTTTAAATAAACTGACATAACTTGTGTTGTTGGATCTACAAAAAAACAAAATAATCTGGTGCATCCCTTGGATACGTCTGCGTGCTGCTGTGCAAGGTTGTCCAATGTCAAGACATGAGCACTTTGAAGTACATATGCATATGAACATGGTCGACTGGTGCACACCAGAATTTTGGATCAATTAAAAAGAAACAAATGTTTTATTTAACGACGTACTCAACACATTTTTATTAACGGATATATGGCGTCAGACATATTGTTAAGGACCACACAGATATTGAGAGAGGAAACCGGCTGTCGCCACTTCATGGGCTACTCTTTTCGATTAGCAGCAAGGGATCTTTTATATGCACCATCCCACATTCAGGGTAGTATATACCACGGCCTTTGATATACCAGTCGTAGTTCACTGGCTGGAACGAGAAATAGCCCAATGGGCCCACCAGCGGGGATCGACCCCACACTGACCGCGCGTCGGGCGAGTGCTGTACAACTGGGCTAATTAATTAATCAATTAAACCCCGCTCATCAAGTGTTTTCTCGAAATCAAACTGGGCAGAATCCTCGTTCATGAGCTTGGTGATTGTCAGCATGTGTATATTATGTCTCCAGCTGGTGGCCATTTCCTTGCAAAGACACTCTTCTTATAGACAATGTCTCACTGAATATTGTTTAACCATGCGCAGTCAGCGTTACTGAACAGGCCTCCAAAAACCTGGTAGTTACCATTGTTATTCCTAAAACAATATTTTCCGTGTTTCCAGGTTGGGAACGACTAAAGCTGTTAAACTGTCTTCATTATTTATTATGCAGTATACTTAGCGTTTCCCATGACGCTGGAAAGAGCGCACAGTGCTGTAGCCATTTATAGACAGGATACATAAATCGTATTACAGTGCTGCATACGCTTTAGCTGGTCATACATAGTAAATGCTGGTTTATAGCAGGTATGACTGGAATATGAGGAGATATACAAGTATTTTCTTCTATCTAACTATACTCGCATTACGATAATACAGAAGCAATACGAGAACATCACTGCTTATTACAATGTGTTGTGTTCACTTTCCTGAAGTACATTTTGCATGTAGCACAATTCTGATGTCAGCCTAATTCGTTTGTGAATATATTGACTTCGCAACTACCATCTTTTGTAATATTTACTTGTCTTGTCCTGTTCAACACTGATACACAGCATCTTCGTGCTGTTCAGACTGATACCTAGACATTCGACCATGTACACTGTATATACATATGCAGGCTTTGCCTAATATTATAATTGGAGTGAACGACATATTATTATATAACCTCGTATTTGGAAACAATATATGCCTTAACTGGTTTACATCAACGCATGCTATATATGACCAGCTTATGAATAATCAATACAGTATCATTATTTGGCTGTGACATGAAAAAATGTTCAATTTAATTATGAAGAAAGTTGACCAGTTGCAGTTTATTGCAAACACAAGAACATTGTTTTAGGAAGAAAAGTTGGTGGCCACCAAATGCTGGGTCGACTGTATGAAAATGCATATTGCGCTTCGCTGAACAGTTTTCATTATTAAATTGCTAGTAGGAAAAGTGTGCTTGCAAAATAAATCAGGATGGAATTCAGCAAATACGTTACCCAAAATGAAGAGAGCTTTAACCTGCATAGCACTGATGACGCCACCGGCTGTAGACATAGCGAGACGTCATCACACCCAAACATGAGTTTGGAAATGCTGCCAAGAATGGGTTTGAAAAGAAAAATGTTTTATGGGTATGTGGTACCCAAGCTAATGTGCTTGAAAGTGATCAAGCTTTGACAATGGATAACCATGCACAACATCAGGCAATAAATGAAACAGATGATTATGTTGTATGTGAAGTTGATAGTGAGATGAAGCCGCCAGTGTACCAGATGATGACTACAGTCCTGATCAATTCTTTAGACTCTAAGGTGTTTGCAAATGTTACGTTTAATTCCTATTCAATCCTTGTTTTCTTTACATTTGCATGATAACAAACCCAAACCCCGACAGGTTTTATATACAATTCATCATCTAAAATGCACAAAGTTGACTTATTTCCATTTTACAAAAATCTCTGTATGTTTTCAATACAGGTTCGTTCTCCTATAAATAACTATGACTATTTGCATACAAAAGATTAGGATACGAGGGTACGTGAAGGACATTATAGCTTTTCACTGAATGAAGGTATGAATGTTTTGGAATGTAAAATAGCCCAATGGGCCAACACACGGGAATTGATCCCAGATCGACCGCGCATCAAGCGAGCGTTTTATCACTGGGCTACGTCAAGCCCCTAGTAGGTAAGTATTAAATGTGATGTCATATGTGAGGTAATAACCTTGAAATTATGGAAGGGTGTATCTGAAAATTAAATGTGATGTCATATGTGAGGTAATAACCTTGAAATTATGGAAGGGTGTAATCTGAAAATTCCTAGCTACCCTTTATTGTGAAATTCCACCAATCAGCATTCCTAACGCTCTCTCCCTCTGATCATTGCTCGTGACATTGTTTTACACCAACTTATCCAATAATCAATATGTGCATTTTATGCGTCCAACGTATGCGGTTTGCACGTGCAACGTATTGTGAACATACTGCACACATTTTCAGTTTTATATCAAATTTTGAGTTTTCACATACATACATAGATAGATAGATATAGGTATACAAATACACACGTTTTAAACTACAACATGAAGCTTACTAACGTGATTCTGAACAAGTTAATAACACTCTTACAAAATGTCGCATGTCAGACGACAAAATGACGGATGACGCACGACGGATGACGTACTTATATATGGAAACCCACTTTAACTGCCTGTTCTTTTATGTACATAGTAATCATTTTGTGTTATATATTATGACCTGCACACCCTAATTTGTCCTTCATCATACTATTTGGGGACTGGACAGTTATTTGGAAGATTGATTTGATGAGGGCATTACCCAGTTCCTTGGAAGAATGAATGAAGATAGATTGGATTGACATCATTGCTTCAATATTTCATTAGCAATAGGGGACGATAAAGCGCTCGCTTGATGCGCGGTCGGTCTGGGATCGTTCCCTGTCGGTGGGCCTATTGGGTTATTTCTCGTTCCAGTCAGTGCACCACGACTAGCATATCAAAAGCCGTGGTATGTGCTTTCATATCTGTGGGATGGTGCTGATAAAAGACTAATGAAAAAACATAATGTACATGTGTAAACAAGTAAGTGTTATAAAAAATAACGAATGATGTTCTCACCAACGGGTGTGTAAGAATTGTATTTAATATTCCAGGCAGCCCGGGTGTGTAAGTATTGTATTTAATATTCCAGGCAGCCCGGGTGTGTAAGAATTGTATTTAATATTCCAGGCAGCCCGGGTGTGTAAGTATTGTATTTAATATTCCAGGCAGCCCGGGTGTGTAAGAATTGTATTTAATATTCCAGGCAGCCCGGATGTGTAAAAATTGTATTTAATATTGCAGGCAGCCCGGGTGTTTAAGAATTGTATTTAATATTCCAGGCAGTCCGGGTGTGTAAGAATTGTATTTAATATTGCAGGCAGCCCGGGTGTGTAAGAATTGTATTTAATATTCCAGGCAGCCCGGGTGTGTAAGAATTGTATTTAATATTCCAGGCAGCCCG
Source organism: Gigantopelta aegis (assembly GCF_016097555.1). Lineage (NCBI taxonomy): Eukaryota > Metazoa > Mollusca > Gastropoda > Neomphalida > Peltospiridae > Gigantopelta > Gigantopelta aegis. The sequence goes on from NC_054705.1 coordinate 15,903,160, forward strand.
GATGTGTAAGAATTGTATTTAATATTCCAGGCAGCCCGGATGTGTAAGAATTGTATTTAATATTCCAGGCAGCCCGGATGTGTAAGAATTGTATTTAATATTCCAGGCAGCCCGGGTGTGTAAGAATTGTATTTAATATTCCAGGCAGCCCGTTTGTGTAAGAATTGTATTTAATATTGCAGGCAGCCCGGATGTGTAAGAATTGTATTTAATATTGCAGGCAGCCCGGGTGTTTAAGAATTGTATTTAATATTCCAGGCAGCCCGGGTGTGTAAGAATTGTATTTAATATTCCAGGCAGCCCGGGTGTGTAAGAATTGTATTTACTATTCCAGGCAGCCCGGGTGTGTAAAAATTGTATTTAATATTGCAGGCAGCCCGGGTGTTTAAATTGTAAATATTCCAGGCAGTCCGGGTGTGTATTTATTTATATTGCAGGCAGCCCGGGTGTGTAAGAATTGTATTTAATATTCCAGGCAGCCCGGGTGTGTAAGAATTGTATTTAATATTCCAGGCAGCCCGGATGTGTAAGAATTGTATTTAATATTCCAGGCAGCCCGGATGTGTAAGAATTGTATTTAATATTCCAGGCAGCCCGGATGTGTAAGAATTGTATTTAATATTCCAGGCAGCCCGGGTGTGTAAGAATTGTATTTAATATTCCAGACAGCCCGTTTGTGTAAGAATTGTATTTAATATTCCAGGCAGCCCGTTTGTGTAAGAATTGTATTTAATATTGCAGGCAGCCCGGATGTGTAAGAATTGTATTTAATATTCCAGGCAGCCCGGGTGTTTAAGAATTGTATTTAATATTCCAGGCAGCCCGGGTGTGTAAGAATTGTATTTAATATTCCAGGCAGCCCGGGTGTGTAAGAATTGTATTTACTATTCCAGGCAGCCCGGGTGTGTAAAAATTGTATTTAATATTGCAGGCAGCCCGGGTGTTTAAGAATTGTATTTAATATTCCAGGCAGTCCGGGTGTGTAAGAATTGTATTTAATATTCCAGGCAGCCCGGATGTGTAAGAATTGTATTTAATATTGCAGGCAGCCCGGGTGTGTAAGAATTGTATTTAATATTGCAGGCAGCCCGGGTGTGTAAGAATTGTATTTAATATTGCAGGCAGCCCGGATGTGTAAGAATTGTATTTAATATTCCAGGCAGCCCGGATGTGTAAGAATTGTATTTAATATTCCAGGCAGCCCGGATGTGTAAGAATTGTATTTAATATTGCAGGCAGCCCGGGTGTGTAAGAATTGTATTTAATATTCCAGGCAGCCCGGGTGTGTAAGAATTGTATTTAATATTCCAGGCAGGCCGTTTGTGTAAGAATTGTATTTAATATTCCAGGCAGCCCGTTTGTATAAGAATTGTATTTAATACTGCAGGCAGCCCGGATGTGTAAGAATTGTATTTAATATTCCAGGCAGCCCGGGTGTTTAAGAATTGTATTTAATATTCCAGGCAGCCCGGGTGTGTAAGAATTGTATTTAATATTCCAGGCAGCCCGGATGGGTAAGAATTGTATTTAATATTCCAGGCAGCCCGGGTGTTTAAGAATTGTATTTAATATTCCAGGCAGCCCGGATGTGTAAGAATTGTATTTAATAGTCCAGGCAGCCCGGGTGTTTAAGAATTGTATTTAATATTCCAGGCAGCCCGGATCAAATGATGGTGACTTGGAGTACACCAAGCGAGATTTCGAACTCTCAAGTTTCCGTCAGCGACAACCCGGCGTTCGGGACACCCAAGACGTTCACTGGCCACAGCACCAAGTTCGTGGACGGGGGGAGTGCGCACCATACCCAGTACATCCACCGAACTCTCATCACGGGCTTGACGCCGGGAACAAAATACTGTAAGTGGAGAAACAACAGTGGCGGATCCAGAAAATCCATTTAGGGGGGCCCCACTGACATGTGGCTAAAGGCCTCAAACGTTCCCGAAGGGATTCTTCGGTTCCCCCCACCCCTTAGATCCGCCACTAAACAAAATAAGCACATGGGGTAACATTTTATTCGGGCGGTAAGGGCGGGGGAAAGATTGCACTATGGAGCAGGTGCCAATTAAAAGAAAAGAATACACCTACCCATTGAGTCGTTAAAACTCGCTCTGGGTGGGAGCCGGTACCGGGCTGCGAACCCTGTACCTACCAGCCGATGGCTTAACCACAACACCACCGAGGCCGGTGAAATAGAATGCATTCATTCATTTTATTTCAATTTGTGTTCGTGCTTATATCCAATTAAGGTTCAAGCACGCTATTCTGGGCACACACCTCAGCTATCTGGGCTGTCTGTCTACGACAGTGGGTTAGTTATTGGTTGTTAGCGGTTAGTGAGAGAAAAAGGGGTGTAGTGGTCTTACACACATAGATATTAACGCACTGGCGCAGGGGATAATTAAATCCTCCCAGGCATCACAAATTGTCCCGTGCCGTTATTGGGACTCGAACCTATGGCACCGAATCGCCCGCAAATTTGCAGACTTGCCATGATACCGTTTGAGCTAGTGAGGCATCTATGTATGTATGTATTTAAGAATGAATGAACACTGGCTCAGGAATATTTTTAAAAACTAAAAAATCCTATTATTTTCTAATTTTGCCTCAGGGATTCGAAATTGATTTTAATTAACCGTTGTGATATACAGAATATAACTGTTTTTCGGTCAATCATTATTTAAATTTATTTGGCTAGTATTATGTTTTGTTTATCAGCCGAATACGATGTATTTGTTTTTAAAAGATTGTTAGGAAAAGGGATAACAAACAAACCAACGCTGAAAAAATGGACTGGTTTAGAAGCTTAGACGCAGGCTTAGGCGGCGGGTAGTCGTGTGTAGACTAGGATATCCTTGAGACTGACCTTTTCTGTATGCAATAACTGGACGTGCTGTAATAGGGTTTTTCATAACAGTTTGCAGATTTAAAAACTCCTCCTTCATAAGTTTACCACTATCAACGCTTCGTCGACTGTAAATTATTGGGAAAATTATTTTATCTCTTTCTACAGCTTTACCAGATTCAACGTTGATTCCAAACGGCTGTTTTGTCTGTAATGTACGAATCCAGAAGGCCTCTCGTTCAAGTGTCAAGAGGTCTGTTTCGTCTTTTGAACCAAGTATCAGGGGTTGTTCAATTGGAATTATTTCGAAATTTTCATCTAATGGTCAGGTAGATTGAAGTGATTGGCGACAGGGGAGTCAACTTCATGCCGAATATCATACTTGTGACAAACTGCTCTAATTCTCAGTTGGTTTTGCGTTTGTCCTACGTAGTGGGTTTTTTTTTTACATAAGTGGATTTAAAAAAAAAAAAAATCTTTGATAGAGTGTAT
>NC_054705.1:15911496-15988996 GCF_016097555.1 Gigantopelta aegis
AATAGATGCATTACTAGTATTTTAATTTGCTAAACACTGGAACAGTCTGAAATACGAGGAGGGTGCACACAAGCCGCATCCTCCCCTTTATCTGCACCTAGAACATAATGACTTCCCCCAGATTCAGCCAGGTTCCATCAATCGGCACATCAGTTGGCGGGGTACGTGTTTCTTTGTGGGAAATCGCAGTTAATAGACAACTTGTTAGTATTTCGTAGAAGTGGCATATGTTAGATACCAAAGGCCCAGGCAGACAGGTAGGGGGATAGACAGACAGACGGTCACATAAACTGAATATAAACATATCTATGAATAATTACGATATGTATGTATACATATATTTTTCTTTTGTTTCAGGTGACTTCGCTTACGACTTCGACACTGTAAGTATTACATAACTCATTAATTAACACAAAAATGTACAAATACTTGTGCGTAAGGGATAGTTCATCGAGTTAGGCCTAAACCTCCGGCCATTTTCTTAATTTCAGGGGTGATGAACAAATGAAGGGAAGGATGCAATAGTTCACAACATGCATACAAAATATACGTGTGCAAAAGAACATCACTAATTATGCAGGTAAAAATGTCAAAGGCCAAAACAATTAACAATGCATTGGGAATGTTGAACATTACATACATTCTTTTTGTCTTTGTTTCCAGGACAACGCCACTGTCGGGGATGACTTCATGCGACAGATTCAGTCAGTCGCGGGATACCTACCTTATATGACGTGCCCAGGAAACCACGAGAACGCATAGTAATTATAAATTGAAGTTACCTTCCCTAAACATGCTTCGCAAACCACGGGAATTCAGTACATTTATAATGTCTGTCTGTCTGTCTGTCTGTCTCTGTCTGTCTGTCTCTGTCTCTCTCTGTATGTGTCTCTCTGTCTCTCTCTGTCTCTCTCTCTGTGTGTCTCTGTCTCTGTCTCTGTGTGTCTCAATCTCTCTCTCTCTCTCTCTCTCTCTCTCTCTCTCTCTCTCTCTCTCTCTCTCTCTCTCTCTCTCTGTCTCTCTCTCTCAATCTCTCTCACCTCTCTCATACTCTCCATCTTCTCTCTCTCTCTCTCTAGGTTCGCTACGCCAGTAACAGTAAAAGTCATATAAATAATTTTGGCGGGAACGGAAATGGTTATGTAACTGTGAAACTGCACCTTTAATTTGATTATATTCATCATACTAAAATAACATGCTTCCATGCTTCTGTATTACAGTAACTTTTCCAACTACAAGAATAGGTTCACTATGCCAAGAGACGAGGACATCATACTAAAATAACATGCTTCTATATTACAGCAACTTTTCCAACTACAAGAATAGGTTCACTATGCCAAGAGACGAGGACAGCAGCCTAAAATAACATGCTTCTATATTACAGCAACTTTTACAGGTAGGTGCAAGTGAAGGAGCAACTTAATTGTGGGGGTGGTTGCTGGGGGATGGACCGCTCCCATGAACCATAAATGGCCAAATCTATGTATATTTTAAGGAAGAGGTTCACTGTGTATAAAGGGCACCTACACTAGTAATGGACGGGGGTGCAACATTAAACGGGTACAAACTGTATTCAGTATTGCTATCTTCCACAGAAGCACCGAGATAACCAAGATATTAAATGTCTCCCACTAAAAACCAGTATACTCATATCTGTTAATTAAACACTCGAGTTTTAGGAGTCTTTCCTCTTTTTTCTCCTTCCTTTTTTTTTCTTCCTTTTTTTTTCTTTTCTTTTTTGGTTTGTTAGACTGAGGACAACACCTTTAAATTATCATTATATCAATGATTAAAAATTAAAATATCCTCAAGATTGGAGATGACAATGTAACTATTTGTCTTTGTCAGTTTTAACATCGGACCGGCTCACATTGTGTCGTTCTCGACTGAGTTCTTCTACTACGTCAACTACGGCGTAATGCAGGCCATCAGACAGTTCAAGTGGCTAGAGGAAGACTTGAAGGTTTCGCTTTGATTGAAAACAATATTGAGAGAGAGAGAGAGAGAGAGAGAGAGAGAGAGAGAGAGAGAGAGAGAGAGAGAGAGAGAGAGAGAGAGAGAGAGAGAGAGAGACGAAGAGTGTATATGCGTGTGATAGGTGTCTGATCAAGGTGATCGTGTGATACTGTCCCCTCCTAAATTTGAAGAGTGTGCCCTCTCATTTGCTGGCATCGTGGAACTTCTCAGCTGCATGGTTTGCTTGTGTCTGTGTTTGTGTAAGTGCGTCTGTGTCTGTCTGTGTCTGTGTGTGTGTGTGTGTGTGTGTGTGTGTGTGTGTGTGTGCGCGCGCGCGCGCGCGTCTATGTGTATAGATGTTCTTGTATACATGCGCTCAAGCAATTTGTTTGTTTTCAATATATTTTCTGTTGGCGCATGACTCGACACGCTTGTTTAATCAGTGGTTATTATTTCTCTAACAATATACATTGCTGCCATTAATAAAATGCCTGGTCTTAACACCCCCCCCCCCCACCCCAAATAAAACCCCTACCGATTCAGTCTTATTTGTTTTTTTCCACAGACAGCCAATCTGCCCGAGAACCGAGCCAAACAGCCGTGGATTATCACGATGGGTCACAGACCCATGTACTGCTCCAATGCCGACCATGATGACTGCACTAAAGATGAGGATAAGGTATGGTCACTTCTGAGGGTTACACACCACTATTTATTTCTACATTCATTACAACTTATTTACTAAATGACGATTAATTTTGTGTCACTAACTAGAGAACTATATCACTGTGCACATATATTTTGAAATACAAGGTAACTGAAATGCAAACAAATCTATATAAAAATGGCCAAAATTAATTTGGAGTTACCCACTCTTTAGCCGGAGCAGTCTTATTTTGCTGTTACATTATACCCATTGTCAAGTTACCACATATACAATAGCTTTGTTATCCTTCTTCAACAGACTGCGTAATTTAAATCATCCTATTTGTTATAATTAGAAAACAAAAATTGTTTTGTTTTAACGACACCACTAAACCACATTGATTTATTAATCACCAGCTATTGGATGTCAAACATTTTGGTCATTTTGACATATAGTCTTAGAGAGGAAACCCGCTAAATTTTTCCATTAGTAGCTAGGGATCTTTTGTATGCACCGTCATACAGACAGAATAGCACATACCACGGTTTTTGATATACCAGTCATAGTGAAGTGGCTGGAACGAGAAATAGTCCAATGGGCCCACCGTCGGGGATCGATCCCAGACCGACCACACCTCAAGCGAGTTTTACCACTGGGCTACATCCCACTCTCAATTAGAAAAGAAAGACAATTGGAGAATCATTTGTATATTCATTTTATTAATTTAGACACAAAATGTAATCATACTGAACTAGAAATTAAAACTCTTTTTTGTCTTTCTGAACATTGCAGGTTAGAGTTGGAGTTCCTGGTCTGCACCTGTTAGGACTTGAAAACATGTTTGAGAAATACGGGGTCGACATTGAAATGTGGGCTCATGAACACTCGTACGAAAGACTTTGGCCAGTCTTTAACAGGAAGGTAAAAATAAGACATATTGTTTTAGATTCATAGAATATTTTTATTATTATGCATGTCAACATACACGTATACATCTAGTGGCAGGAATTAACTCAGTCGTTTGAGTTCTCGCTTGAGGTGCTTGCGTCTCAGGATCAAACCACCTCAGTGGATTCAATCAACTGACTGGGTTTTTTTCTCGTTCCAACCAGTGCACCACAACTGGTCAAAGGCCGTGGTGTGTGCTTTCCTGTCTGTGGGAAAGTGCATGTAAAAGATCCCTTGCTTCATTAGGAACAAATGTAGTGGGTTTCGTCTGATGACAATGTATCAGAATTGCCAAATGCTTGACATCCAGTAGTCGATGATTAAGTGGTGTCGTTAAACAAAACAAACTTTAACTTTTAACTTTCATATACATGTAACTCATTAATTTTAACAACTTCAAACCAGGCAAAATATATCATACCGCTATTTAAAGGGGCATTCTCATTGTGTGATTAGTTGTACCAACTTGTTGCATGCGATCGAATTGTACTGTGAGAACACAAAAATTGAAATGTTATGAGTATTATTATACCACAAGTTATGATTAGAACATGGTCTATTTTTCACGGCAAATCGTATTCAACAAGTCGGTGTGACAAATCGCATAAAGCTGTATCCTAACCGGACGCGTGCGACGCGAGCGAATATTTTTTAGAAACCATTGATTTCAATTGCTGCATCCTAACCGCACGCGTACGGCGCGGTTAGGAAGCGGCAATTGAAAGCAATGATTTCTAAAATAATGGCTCGCGTCGCTCGCTGTTGGTTAGGATACAGCTTTATGAGAATGCCGCTTTACGCTTATTTTCATCATGGATTGAAGAGGGAGGAATAGCAGTAGGTGCCATGTTCCGGGTGAGGGGGGCTAAGTACTTGAGGCAGAGTTAGGGTTAATATGTATGTGTGAGTGTGTGTATGCATGCCTACATGTGATGCATATACGTGTATATGCTGTGTAGATGTGAATATGTGTATACCATAATTGCATAATAGATTTGGGGACCATTCAAATATTATGTAATGCTCAAGGGGGTGGGTGGGTGGGTGGGTGGGTGTATGTCCAAACATTATGTAGCATTACAGGGGATGGGTGGGTGTATTTAAATGCTCTGTCATGGCGACAGTGTTTAATGTAGGTAGTTATAGCTAGACATATACACAATAACAATTTAAATCGAGTTGAAATGCATATCTGCACTTTCCCAAATCACAAAATAGTATGTTACTATTATATTACATCCATCGCATGACTTGTTTGTGAATGGCAGGTTTGTGTGTTTCGATGCATTATGGAGCATTACAATGGGCAGGGAGGGTGTCTAATATTTACAAAAACTGTGTTGTATAATATTTGAACGGCCTCTTGTTATGTGTGTCATGTGAATAGGTGTATGTAATGTGTAAATATGTATATTATGCATATGTGACGTGCGTGTGATTTTTTTTGTATGTGATTTGTGTGTGTATGTGATATGCATACCGTAAATGTGTATATTATATGTTCACCACCGCCCCTCGCCCATCAAACCTTTTTTCTTTATGAAATTTTATAAAATCATACATATATACAGACAGACAGACATGTAGTGTGGATTTCCCCCACCAATATGGGTTGCCCCCCCCCCCCCCTCCCAATATGAAATCCTCACTACGCCAGTGGATATGTATATGTTATGTATATCTGTATGTGATTGTATATCATGTATAGGTGATGTATGTATAATTGTGTTTATGTGATGTTTCTGTGTGATGTTTGTATGTGATGTGAGTATGTAATACATATACATGTATACATCTGTGTTGGTGGTGTTTATTTGATATGGGTATATGATGTTTGTATGTACATTTGTATATAATATAAGTATGTGTATTCTGTGTTTCAGGTCTACAATGGAAGCTACAGTGAACCGTACAAAAACCCCGGAGCACCTGTTCACATTGTTACAGGATCCGCGGTAAGTTAGTAAAACCCCGGAGCACCTGTTCACATTGTTACAGGATCCGCGGTAAGTTAATAAAAACAAATACAATTCTACAGCGACAACAAAGTGTCAGCTTTGATCACGGTGGGTTGTAGCTGGGTAGTGGAGTACTCGCATGGGGTGCAATGACTTGTACGATAGATTTCTTGGTGCACCTGTTGAGTTTTCCCCCCATCCCAACCAGTGCCTCTTAACTTGTGTGCAAAAATGGTGAGGTCTAGCTCTATACCTCGCAACAAATTCGCTAATTGCGAATTCTGAACACAAGTGACAAATTTTCTTTTAATTTGGTAAAATAATTTTGATATGATTCATATTTTGTTGGAAAATAACGATGTTTTGGGGGTTTTTTAATTTTAAAAATTTAATATAGATAATTTGTTGAAATTGTCTGTACATTTAAAACACTGTGCCTCAAATACATATATTTCCTGTCCCCTCCAAACAAGTGCCTCATGAATTGAACATGGATATAAAGAAGTTTGTATCGTTTAACGTAGCCGAGTGGTAAAGCGCTCGCTTAATGCGCGGTTGGTGGGGGATCGATCCCTGTTGGTGGGCCAATTGGGCTATTTCTCATTCCAGCCAGTGCACCACGACTGGTATATTAAACACCATGGTATGATTAATAAATCAATGTGCTCTAGTGGTGTCGTTAAACAAAACAAACTTTATCTTTCTTTTTTTTAATTTTTTATTTATTCGCTCATTTATCGCAGGATAATTAATTGCACTATTTCAGGGATGCAAGGAGCGTATTGCTAAATTCGTCAATTTCTCGCTCCAACCAGTGCACCACGACTGGTATATCAAAGGCCGTGGTATGTGTTATCCTGTCTGTGGGATGGTGCATATAAAGGGTCTAGTGGTGTCGTTAAACAAAAGAAACTTTATCTTTCTTTTTTTTTCTTTTTTTTTAATTGCTTGGTTAATTCATTTATTGATTCACTCATTTATCACAGCATAATTAATTAATCCATTCTTTCACTATTTCAGGGATGCAGGGAGCGTATTGACAAATTCATCAAATATCCCCCATCGTGGTCGGCGGTGCGAATCGCCGATTACGGCTACACTCGCATGAACATCTACAACAGCAGTCACATCTACATGGAACAGGTGTCTGATGACAAGGTGCGCAGTATCAACAATCAAATACGCTCTTCATTATATTTTCTTTTTTCGTTCTTTCTTTCTTCAACTTATTTTCGTGCTTATATCCAATTAAGATTCAAGCACGCTGTCCTGGGCACACACCTTGGCTATCTGGGCTGTCTGTCCAGGACAGTGGGTTAGTTGTTAGTTTGTTAGTGGTTAGTGAGAGAGAAGACGGTGTAGTGATCTTACGCCTACCCATTGAACCGTTAAAACTCGCTCTGGGTGAGAGCCTGTACCGGGCTGCGAACCCTGTACCTACCAGCTTATATGTCTGAATGCTTAACCACGACATCACCGAGACCGGGTTTCTTTTTTTAATTCCGCTCCTCCCCTTTCCTTTCTCTTTGAATCTCTTCTCATTTGTCGCTAATCTCCCAGCACTTACTGTCTCTCAGTATCTTTTTGCTGAATTTAGTTTTGTACACCTCTTTATACTGTTTGAATTTCTGTTATTCTTATTGATCAATTCATTCATTTATTTACTTACCTTCGGCTGACACACAATACCTCATGTAGTTGTTTGTGCTGTGTGTGTGTGTGTGTGGGGGGGGGGGGGGGGGGGTCATTCAACTTCAATTGTTTGCTTGATTAGTCAACCCCTGCAATTAAGAAAAACCAAAACAAAACAAAACAAAAAACAAACAAAACAAAACAAAAAACAAACAAAACAAAACAAAAACATTTCCATTAAAAAATCCCTTAATATAGTCAAAAACTAAAATTCCTGGGGTTGCTATTAGTTGTTGCAAAATATGACTGATATATTAATATATTGTTTGGTTTGTTTGATTGCGTTCGTTCGTTCGTTCGTTCGTTCATTCATTCATTCATTCATTCATTCATTCATTCATTCATTCATTCATTCATTCCTTCATTCGTTTTGTGGCCATACTAACTCAGAACGGTCCTTTTGTTGAGTATAGTACAAATTACAACAAACTGTTTTCTGTGTTTTCAGGATGGAGCTATTGTCGACAGAGTGATGGTGATTAAAGACCGCCATGGACCATACGGACTGAGAAGTCATTCAAAGTAAACAAATCACAAAACTGAGTCTCCCATGTTAATTATTGTTTCATTTGGTTTGTTTTAACAGATTAATTAAAGAGTGTTAAAATTAAAATGTTTCTCAGAGAGTTGTGATTATCAAGGATGAAAGGAAGGACATGTTTTATTTAACGATGCACTCAACACATTTTATTTACAGTTATATATGGTGTCGGACATATGGTTAAGGATCACACAGATATTGGGAGAGGAAACCCGCTGTCGCCACTTCATGGGCTACTCTTTGCAATTAGCAGCAAGGTATCTTTTATATGCACCATCCCGCAGACAGGATAGTACATACCACGGCCTTTGTTACACCATTTGTGGAACAATGGCTGGAACGAGAAATAACCCAATGGGCCCACCGACGGGAATCGATCCTAGATCGATCGCGCATCAGGAGTGCGCTGTAATCAAGGATGGATGTAGTTCTGTCTATAGATCCACCACAAAGGCTATTCTTTTCAATCAGTAGCTATGGATCGTTTCATGACAGGAGTTTGCAGAGGACAAAAAAAAAAAAACCCACAAAATGTTTTTATTAGCGATACACTTAAGACATTTGAATTATGATTATATTGCATTGACTGAGATTATTATAGAGGACAACCACTGCTGCCGCGGGAGCATTGGTCGGTAGACCAGTAGAGCTAATTTTAATCAGATTGCATATATTTCGATTCCCTATACATTTAGCTCGCCAGTCTACACACACGTCGCTTAAAAGTCCTGAAAACGCTCCTGATCCCCACCATGCCATCAATACATTTCTCGAGTCAATAAATAAATAAATAAATATATATATATATATATATATATCTATATATATCTATATATATCTATATCTATATATATCTATATATGTATCTGTATCTATATACCGGCCTCGGTGGCGTCGTGGCAAGCCATCGGTCTACAGGCTGGTAGGTACTGGGTTCAGATCCCAGTCGAGGCATGTGATTTTTAATCCAGATACCGATTCCAAACCCTGAGTGAGTGCTCCGCAAGGCTCAATGGGTAGGTGTAAACCTTTTGAACCGACCAGTGATCCATAACTGGTTCAACAAAGGCCATGGTTTGTGCTATCCTGCCTGTGGGAAGCGCAAATAAAAGATCCCTTGCTGCCTGTCGTAAAAAAGTAGCCTATGTGGCGACAGCGGGTTTCCTCTAAAAATCAGTGTCAGAATGACCATATGTTTGACGTCCAATAGCCGATGATAAGATAACAAATCAATGTGCTCTAGTGGCGTCGTTAAATAAAACAAACTTTACTTTTTACTGTATCTATATCTATATCTATGTATATCTATCTATCTATATATATATATATATATATATATGTATGTATATATATGTATGTATATATATATATATGTATGTATATATATATATATACACAAACAACAATGTAGCGTACTCGCACGTGTTTAGTCAAGTAGTACGCCAACTAAACACCGGTCTATGATCTCCAACCAGGACCCGAATGCCCATGTAAAACAAGAAAAAAGAAGTTTGTTTTGTTTAACGACACCACTAGAGCATAGTTATTTGCTAATCATCAGCTATTGGATGTCAAACATTTGGTCAATCTGATTAAAATTAGCTCTCCAGGTAATAGTTGACCAGTGGAGCTAATTTTAATTAGAGAGGAAACCCGCTAAATTTTCCCCATTAGTAGTAAGATATCTTTTATATGCACCATCCCACAGACAGGATAGCACCTACCACGGCCTTTGGTATACCAGTCGTCGTGCACTGGCTGGGCCGAATGTAAATCAAGTGTCATTTGACTGATTGGTAAAGTGTGTGCCTGATGCGTGGTCAGTCTAGGATCAATTCCAGTCAGTTAGTTCACTGGAATATTTTCATTCCAGCCAGCGCACCACTATTGGTATATCAAAGACTGTGGTATATGCCGTCTTGTTTGATAGAAAGGTATTCCACTGAGGGGTGTGATTTAGTACTCACTTGAGCTGCTTGTGTCGCAGGATAGAACCACCTTGGTGGGTCCATTCAACTGATTAGGTTTTTCTCGTTCCAACCAATGCACAACTGGTCATAGGCTGTGGTATGTGCTTTTGTCTGTGTGGAAAGTACATATAAAAGATCCCTTGCTGCATTAGTAACAAGAGTACCAGTGAGGTACATGATACGCCCATCAGGAGTTTGATATAAAACCATCTCTATATAAATGAATATGTTATGGGTATGATTCAATTATAATTGTGACATTTTTGCAATGAGATGGATGACCAGTTTGTTTTGGACCAACCACCATCCCAATTGTTCCTACATGTGGTCTGATGGTCCTGTATGCAAGATATGATCCCGACAAGGAATTACTGTTATGTGCAATAGCCCATGAAAAGTAGGTCACAGTGACATGGTAATAGAATGTGACACACCACCATCCAAAGTTGTTCCTACATGTGAGGTTTGATGGTCCTGTATGCAAGATATGGCTCGGACAAGGATTTACTGTTATGTGCAGTAGACAATGAAAAGTAGGTCACAGTGACCTAGTAATAGTACACGACACACTGCCATCCAAAGTTGTTCCTACATGTGAGGTTTGATGGTCCTGTATGCAAGATATGGCTCGGACAAGGATTTACCGTTATGTGCAGCAGACCATGAAAAGTAGGTCACAGTGACCTAGTAATAGTACACAACACACCACCATCCCAAGTTGTTCCTACATGTGAGGTTTGATGGCCCTGTATGCAAGATATGGCTCAGACAAGGATTTACTGTTATGTGCAGTAGACCATGAAAAGTAGGTCACAATGACCTAGTAATAGTACACGACACACCACCATCCCAAGTTGTTCCTACATGTGAGATTTGATGGTCCTGTATGCATCTGTATGCAAGATATGGTCCGAACAAGAAAAAGTTAACAGATGGACATTCGGACAGACAGACAATGCCATACAATAATACGATCCATAGATGGGCATAAAAAAATGTAGCGGGTTTTCTCTGATGACTATGAGTCAGAATTACTAAATGTTTGACATCCAATAGTGTAGTAGGTCTTCTAAGACTAGATGTCGAAATTGCCAAATGTTTGACATCCAATAGTGTAGTAAGTCTTCTCTCTAAGACTAGATGTCGAAATTGCCAAATGTTTGACATCCAATAGCCGATGATTAACAATATTCTCTAGAGGTGTCTTTAAACAAAACAAATGAAACTTTTTGAAACATGATATTTTTGTGTGGAGTGCGATCGAGTGGGACTGGCCCCAGATTCCCACTACTCTGTGTTCACACTACACAATTTAACAAAATAACAGAAACCAACATCTGAATTTTATTACTTTACTTACTCTCTCTATATATAGAAATAAACAGTAATCAGAATGCATGCACTTGTAAAATCTAGAACAATTACAGAATCTTGTCCAAATCACAAAACCCACCGAAAACACTTGTATACATAAATGTCTAATTGTTAATATTTGGTGTATATAATTATATTCTAAGGAAAACACATACATGTATACCGGTATGTAGTTTACCAAAAAAAAGTTTTAAAATCTTTAGGCCATTATAAAACAATCATAGATTTTCATACCCACCAACCTCTATAAAAAATAATATTAGCAAAGTGAAAAAAAAAGAAGAAGAAAGCAAATAAAGGGGAAAAAACTGAATTGCTTGATGGTGTTGCATAGTATATGTCAAAATTACAAAATGTTTGACATCCAATAGCCGATGATTAATAAATCAACGTGCTCTAGTGGTGTCGTTAAAGAAAGCAAACTTCTTCCAATGTCCTGAAAATATAAATACAAACTAAATCCCCAATCCACCCCGATCATTTTGAAAAAAAATTGGATGAAACATCTAGCATTTAATTCATAATGGCTTTAAAATATGTGGCTCATGCAATGATCCTGAAATCATTCCAGTAAAAAATACTTTTTAATTACTGAAATTTTAACAAGCATAAAAATCATAAGTTATCGAAGAGAGTAATTTAAAGTCAGCGTATGATTTAAAAAAACATAATAATAATTTAAAAAGTCATTAAAATTAATCCTATACAAAATCAAATTTTTTAATCTAGACTTATACGAGGGGATAGACGGGAAGCAAAAAGAGTATTCTCTGTATAGCATGTAAAAAAAGCTGTAAATTTTAAGTGAAACATCTCATTAAAAAAATAATAATAATAAAAATCAATTCCCGAACATTTGAAAATCTGTCACTAATATGGAAGCCCTATGGAATGATCAGGAGGGGAGGTTTACTCGAACAGTTTGTCGAATACCATCATTTTCTATCACATCACCAGTGCTCAATTTTAAGGATTTTGGTCGCTTGCCCGGAGGGCAAGTATGGGTTCACATTGAGGTTGCCCCTCCAAAAATTTTATTGCAATGATTTCATCCATGTTTTGAAAATAGAGTTATATTTATATTCCAATAAAACAGCAACCAACAAGTTTGGAATTAATAAGTTGTCAATGTAAAAATGTAGTCTGACAATAAAATACATTACTTTTAATAATGTTTTTAAATGTTTGTTGTTATACACATGTACACATACATGTAGGGCCTAATTGCTTAAGGTTTTTGTGATTTGGCAACACAGCTATTTTCCAATCGAATGTTTACTGTTCGGAATACTTCAGCCGATTATGATTTTCCCCCGATGTATCACAGAATTGGCCGAGGAGTTCCGAGTGGCAAACAAACCCACGTGATTTCGACTGATCGACCGACGCTTTAAAGTTTAGATAACGACAGTTTAAAAGCGATTGTGGGCAAGGAAACTGCACATTATTAGGCGACACAACTTGCCTTTTGGTTTAAAAAAAAATGTCAGTCGTCCGACGGACAACTAGTATCATAGAATTAAGTTGCCCGACTGAATATTAGGATGTCACAGACAACAGGACGACTGTAAAAATTGAGCGCTGCATCACATTCATTTCATATCAGGTGAAAAAACTAGTCTAGTGAGCAATCTCCTAGCCTCCTGAGCATGCCCCAGATTAAGATAATATTACATAAATAAAAAGCACTACAATACATAGAAACTGGTAGATTGAGGGTTCACAGCCTGGTAGCGGCTCCCAGCCAGAGCGAGTTTTAATGACTCAATAGGTAGGTGTAAGACCACTACACCCTCTTCTCTCTCACTAACCATCAGCAACTAACCCACCATCCTGGACAGACAGCCCAGGTAGCTGAGCTGTGTGCCCAGGACAGAGTGCTTGAAAAATATATTGAAATGAAATGAAAGGAAAGAATTTTTTTTTCTTCTAAAATCCTGTACACCAGCGTTTCCCAGGCCACGTTTTTGTAAATTCAAGTCTTTACCCAACATCTAAATACAAAATACTGCAATGGAATAGCTGCCATATGAAAACACAACCACACAACCAATATTCCAACACCTTCTATGATGAATATTTAAATACACAGCGTCATAGACTTAACCTAAAAAAATGCCCCAACAAAGTATTACTCCCAGACACACAAAACCAATTGAGTTGTACTGAAAAATGCTACTGGCAGCCGTTTTCCTACTCCGTTTAAAGTGTGTCATTTGGTATCAACATTTTAGTATGTAACTGAATAATGGCGACATACATGTACATGTACAATGTAGCTGTACATGTGTATAATATTATTAGGAAAGATAGTAAGTATTAGTTTAAACACCGGTAAGACATAAGGTAAGATATAAATTTCTCTGGTGAGACATATTTCACCACTAAGACATACATGTATGAACAGTCCACGGGAATAACCTGTGATGTCACATTTTTGGTAAGGTGATATTTTAAAATTTTAATGTTTACAACTCTGCAAATATTTATGCCTAAGAAAACATAATTTAATTACCAACTACTTTTAATAGCCTACCATAATTAATGGAAAGAAAGAAAGAATTGTTTTATTTAACGATGCACTCAACACATTTTATTTACGGTTATATGGCGTCAGACATATGGTTAAGGACCACACAGATATTGAGAGAGGAAACCCGCTGTCGCAACTTCATGGGCTACTCTTTTCGATTAGCAGCAAGGGATCTTTTATTTGCATCATCCCACAGACAGGATAACACATACCACTGGCCTTTGTTACACCAGTTGTGTAGCACTGGCTGGAGCGAGAAATAGCCCAATGGGCCCACCAATGGAGATCGCTCCCAGACCGAACGTGCATCAAGCGAATGCTTTACCACTGGGCTACATCCCAGCCCTTTATTCCTAAGAAAGCATAATTTATTAACTACTTTTAATGGCCTACCATAATTATAGGTTTTTAATTTAGTCTGTCATTGTGACCTTGACATAGATGACCTTTATAATACTGACTGTTTGGACATCATAGGTTATTCCTGTTGAGCCTTCATACATGTATGTTTCACCGGTGAGACATGTCTTTCACTTGTAAAATATAGATTTAATTGTTACGAAATCTAATCAGAGTCCAGTGTATCAAGGCAGAAAATATTAACAAATTTCACAACTGAACACCAACTATTAAAGGGACATTCTCGAGTTTGCTCCATTGTAAGATGTTTCCGACACATAAAATATTTCTACAATTATATTTACATTTAATTAAATATATGTTCTTCTTTAGAATATCAGTATCTGTATATTCAATGTGTTTCTGGTTGTCTTAATATTTGTAAGAAGCCAAAACTGGATTTTGTCTTCAAATAATTTCGTATGCACGAAAAAATAGTTTTTAGGAAATAAAATGAAATTTAACCTTTTACAAATATTAGAACGATTAGAAACACGTTTAATATACAGCCACTAATATTTTATACAGAAAAAATATATTTGATATGTAATTACAGTCGTGAAAAAGCCTCTCTTAGTCGATAACATCTTAAAACTTGCAGAAAACTCAGGAATGTCCCTTTAATATGAAATAACATGTGCCTCCAGTCGAGGAAAATGTAGTAGTTTTATTTGTAGTTATTATAACTGCAGTATCTGATAGCCAGTGTGAATGCAACTTTGCTAATAGTAATATACTTAAATTGTATTCTGATGAACACAAAATAAGCTATGGTACTAACTGTTAAAATGAGATGGCAGATTTTCTGGATGGGGGTGTCAAAAAAAAGGTGAAAAGAAACCCAAACTTGTTGTTTGTAAGATAGTCCCATGTATAAAAATCCCCAAGACATTTCTGTAGCAATTTTGTTAGGGTTCTGTCAATATTTGCTTAGATTGACTGGACTATGTACTCCATTACAAGACAAATAAAATAAAATTAAAAATAATCTGCTAAAATGTGTCTTTAAACCAATCTACTTGACACATATTTCAACTGAAATTAATGATAGACTCAACTATACTCCATTACAAGACAAGTAAAATAAAATAAAAATAATCTACTAAAATATGTCTTTAAACCAAACTACTTGACACATATTTCAACTGACATTAATGATTGTCATACATCATCATACATCAATGGAACAAAAACAATAAATTACAGTAGAGGCTGTTCAACAATTACGTAACGCTCTAGGGAGTAGGATTATCAAAGGTTTGCATTATGAAAGGATATGTAGGACGGAGGTGGGTGTTAGTCACGACTTACCCGGTAAGTAACATTTTTCAAAATGTTTTATTTTTATTCACAGTCATTGTTATTTTATTAACAGGTGATTTTCTATCTAGTATTTATTACCAAACCAAACAAGCATAAACACAAACAGAAAATACAGTAATACTGATCAAATTACATGTATGTAATAATGACTGGCAAAATGAGAGGAGTGGGGTATTAGTCTTACAAAATGTTACAAGGGGTACAAAAAATCCCAAATTTTGCCTTATGTAATTATTGAACAGCCTATAAACCCCAAAATCTTAGCACTAGTTTTTCTATTTATATGTACATACAGAACTAGTGTTTTCCCTAGTTTTGTTGTAGCATATGGTGCGGCACCATGCCTCAATTGTCTAGCATTATTTTGCCTTAATCAGTGCCATGCTGCCCTGAGATTAAACAAGCCTTTTTCAATAATGAATACGAAAATTTCGTAAAACACTCAGAAAATGTATGATTTATTTAATAAAAACAAACCTGTTAAAATGTTGCCCTTGAAAATGGTATTAAAGCAAGCATGTGAATTACATTTACTTTAACCTTGAAACAAAATGTGCCCTTGAAAATGGTATAAATGTTCCAAATGAGTTTGATCTACTGTGCCTTGCCAAACGTCTAGGGAAAAGGCTAAGTACAGTCTGCAAACCAACAATAAAGTCAGCTAGATGGTTTCTATTCTAGTTCTCCGTCTGTATAATTACTAATTAAAAGCATACAGAGTCCATCAGACTATCGGACCTGTAGTATACATAGAGGTTATTATCCTCGTGTTTTTCGGTATCGTCAATATCATATTATTAGGAATAAAAATTGTATTATGCGAGCCTCTGGCGAGCATAATACATTATTTTTATTCCTAATATATGATATTGACAATACCAAAATACACGAGGGTAATAATCTCTTTATCATATAAGCTCAACGTAAGAATATGTGGCGCTGTGTATTTTTTAATGGAAATGACGTCAAACTTGAATGACGTCATTTTGGATGTCCTTACATCAAAATAAAGTTATGCCTAACGTTTTTTGTTTTCTGAACGCTGGACAGCGTTCAGTGTCAAATTGCCATCGAAATGTTTTTATTTGATGACTATGAATGCATATGTCAATCATGGAGTGTCACTCAAGTACGTTTGCTTAAAGGTCAATAAACCTAGTGCCAAGACCTCGACTAATTTACATCTAATTTGCAAAGTTATCAAATTAAGTTAAAGTATGTGATCTGAAAAATATCACATACTTTGATTGGACTGAAAATTTAAGATATTATATGATAAAATAAAGTTATACTACACATACACCTAAAGTTTAAAAATCAATTTCTTTTGGAATGGGAAGCAGAGCCCGTTTAAGGATCCGCAGGGCCTGTAGCACAAATAACAGCGCGGGCCCTTTCCCAGGATACATATTTTACAACCCCCTCGAGGAGAGGGGAAAAATTACCTGGTGAAAATAAATGTACACATCACCGTAGGGCCCGTAACATGTGCTACTGGGATAAATCAGCTCTGGTGAGAAGCCATTCTATAAATTACATTTTATTTAGTCTCGAAACTAAACTCCAACTAAGACTTACAGTGTACCGTATATCGCTGTGTATTAGCCGACTTTTTGATACAAAATTTATCAAGTCAAAGGCTGGGGTCGGCTTATCTAAGGAGTCAACATTTTATTGGAAATGTAAAGTTAGAATAGTGACGTCACGGCTTGACTCGATCTATTGTCATTATTGTGCTCTGCATTTCCGCTTTCATAAAGGTTCAATATTGCATTTTAACACAAGCTATTACAAATAATAGATATTAAAATTGTATATATATGTTCATCTTTAATAAATGTTGGTGTTTAAAAGTTATTTAGTAATATTTATCTGTTTAAACAACAATAAATGGTGACCGATCAAAACAATTTCGGAAAACTTCGCAGGTCACGTGTCATTACAAAACTGCTTACTAAACCGGTGAACACTTAATTGTTCCAGCTTCATTTTTTTGTTTGTCGAATTGGGATTAAATCGACACGGGTGGTTGGGTATGGTAGGGTATAGCCGACTACATGTAGTAATGAAAAGACCGATTAGCACAATCAACAATGCAAACAGTCACGTGTGTTTTAACGTGTGGCTGCAAATCAAGAATGTTTAGGTATATTTCGCTATCTTGGTACTTATATTTTACGAGAAATAAATTAACCGGACACCGTTTCTATAAACAGAAATCGGCTACAGCTTCCGGATAAGTTTGCTGTGACAAATGACGTTTGAAAGCAGATGTACTTTGTCATTTTGTAGACCACACAGACATCTGACTTGGTTAGTTTTATATAGGGGGGTCGGCTTATATACAAGGTCTATAATTTTAAAGCCGATTTGGAGGGTGAAACTAGGGGGTCGGCTAATGCATGGAGTCGGCTAATACACAGCGATATACGGTAATTGTTTAACAGACATGTGGAAGACATGGAGTTGAACAAGGATAAAAGCATAAAGCCTACCACACACGAGTACATGTGTATCAGCTAAGAAAAACATTGCATAAGACTTTTTTGCTCACGACTGTCACAATTTAACGTCACTCTGACACAATTTTTTTGTTTTTATGGGTCAGCTGGTGAATTCAGCTCAGGTCACAACTCACATAGTGGAAACACGGTGAGAGTTTTGCCACATGTGCAGTGTTTCTGCCAAAATGGAAAATTTTGGGTATGGGGCTATGGAATTGAATGCAACCAGTATGGGGGGGGGGGGGGGGGGGGGGGGGGGGGGGGGGGCCTCCCCTAGAAAGAAAATGGGTTAAGTTTAGGGTTAGAGTTAAAAAAATCATACAGTAATGATAAGAGTAATTAATTTTGTTAAAATGTTAACTTAAAAAAAAACAAATCTGCAAAACATTTTGGTTATGGCACCATACCCATTTTACCCTCTGGCAGAAACCCTGACATCACCAAAATATCAAATACGATAGACATTGTCCTAGTGATTGTCATGCAACATTTTGCTCAGCTGATCTCTCTCATGTGTGGTAGCCTTAGGATTTATATTATCACTCTTCAAAATGAAGAATTTTTTTTACATACAGTGAATGAGTGTTTAACAACACCCCAGCACAAAAATACACATCAGCTATTGGATGAACTTACATAAAATACTGTCAGAAAAAAACAACAAAAAAACCCTGTCAGAAATACATTGGAAAGCAATACCTGCTTATAACACTGATTATAATCAGAAAGCAATTTGTTCAGTTTGAGCAGCACTAGCTGCCTGACCTCTGTTAATTTCGAGCCATGCACTCAGTTTTTATTACATCAAGAAAATAATTTACGTAGATGGGCCTATTATACTGTGAGAACACAGCTCGTAGACTGTCGATCAAACCAGTGACTAGGAGAGGCTGAGAGTGGGAAGGAAGATGGGCCTGTTATACTGTTAGAACACAACTCATTGACTGTCGATCAAACCAGTGACTAGGAGAGGCTGAGAGTGGGAAGGAAGATGGGCCTGTTATACTGTTAGAACACAACTCATTGACTGTCGATCAAACCAGTGACTAGGAGAGGCTGAGAGTGGGAAGGAAGATGGGCCTGTTATACTGTTAGAACACAACTCATTGACTGTCGATCAAACCAGTGACTAGGAGAGGCTGAGAGTGGGAAGAAAGATGGGCCTGTTATACTGTTAGAACACAACTCATTGACTGTCGATCAAACCAGTGACTAGGAGAGGGTGAGAGCTGGAAGAATCTTTCCAGTACACGTTCCAAACCCGACACGATAACCATCTGCCTCACAGTAACCTGAAATACACAATCAAATTAAGGTTTTTTTAAAAATAAAATCTGGAACGTTTAGCATACACTGTACATCTAGGTATTACTTAAGACACTTTGCAGTGTTTGGAAACAATGAAAGGAGTAACACATTTTACTTGTTATTGGGAGCATACATGTATCATGGATGGAAAAGGGTAAGGTAATGGAAATTTCAAACTGAAATGAGGCCTGCCAAATCCCAGGGTTGAAATTTCCAATACTAAAGGTATACCTTTTCTATCCCACAAAACTGCATATAATAGATTTATTTTTCTCTCATCCATTCAATAAACAAATTATTATTTTACATGGACAGCATGTGGCTATTTGGTCTCCAACATAGGCAGGCTGCAGATTTTACATCATTCCATGCTTCGGTGAATACCAGATCAATGTTTCTGCCAGAAAGAAAGTTTTGGGTATGGCACTATGGAATTGAATGCAACCACAGTCAACAGGGGGTATCCTCCAGAAAGAAAATGGGGGTAAGTTTAGGGTTAGAGTAAAGAAAATCATACAGTAATTCATTTTGTCAAAAGGTTTTAAAACTTTTAAAAAATCAAATCTGCAAACAAAAATGGGTATGGTGCCATACCCATTTTTACCTTCTGACAGAAACCCTACAGATTTTGTATCGGAACCTAAAGATTATGAAATGGAATCCCAAGATATATCTTAAATTACATGTACATGTATGTATATATATGATTCTGACGGAAGCCTGAAAAAATCCTCAAATTCAATGCCTCAGAACAGGGCCTTAACTAGGATTTTTTTTTGGGGGGGGGGGGGGGGGGGGGGGGGGGGGGGGAGGGAGGGATGAATTCTTCGAACAAATGAGCATGAAATGCACAAGACATTAGGGGGTCCGGGGACATTTAGAAATCTATAGGTTCTAAAATACCATTATGCAGTCATTTCAGGGAGGTTACACACTTAAAATGTCAATATCAGTAACTAGTAAAAAAAAATGGGAAAGGGTGGGGGGGGGGGGGGGGGGCGCAGCTGCCTCCCCACCACCACCCCGCTAGCTACAGCCCTGGATACGTTTATGAGACAGCATTGTCTGCAACACTAACCATTGAGAATGACTTCATCTCCATCTTGTAGAAACTTTCTGGTGATGCCGCTTCCAAGATCTATCGACTTTGTTCCTTTCCAGCACAGTTCCAGCAGACTTCCATAAGAGTCTGGGGTCTGAAACAAGAAACATCAAATTTAGAAAGAGGTTCTATCAAATTGCATAATAACGGCTTCTTAGCAAACATACATGTACTTATACACTTTCGTTTCAAAACTCTAGCAGACTTCCATAAGAGTTTGGTATCTGCAATAAGCAACAATAAATTAGAGAGAGGTTCTATTAAATTGCATAATAACAGCTTCTTGGTAAACATACAAATGTCATGTACTTGTACATTTTTGTTTTAAAATTCTAGCAGACTTCCATAAGAGTTTGTTATCTGCAATAAGCAACATGAAATTTAGAGAGAGGTTCTATTAAATTGCATAACAACAGCTTCTTGGCAAACATTAAATTTCATATATTTTTGTTTCAAAATTAAAGATTAAATATTAAACTACATAACATGCATGTAAACAATTAGGGGGCGGGGATGTAGCCCAGTGGTAAAGCACTCGCCTGATGCGTGGTCAGTCTCGGATCGATCCCCGTCAATGGGCTTATTTCTCATTCCAGCCAGTGCACTATGACTGGTATATCAAAGGCTGTGGTATGTGCTATCCTGTCTGTGGGATGGTGCATATAAAAGATCCCTTGCTACTAACGGAAACATGGGAGTGGGGCTACCATAATTTAGAAGCCCTGGAGTGACGTAACTACAAATGTGTACCTCTCCACTAATGGTTCCGGAAGCCATGAGATCTCCGGGGTTGATGTTACATCCCGTCACTGTGTGGTGGGCTAGCTGCTGCTTCATAGACCAGTACATGTACTGAAATTAAAAAACACTAATTTAGAAACTTATTTGCTTCATACTCCCAATACGTAAACTGAAAAAAAAAATATCAACATAAAACACCAACAACTTGAAAATGCATATGCTTCATCGTCCAGTATTGAAATTAAAAAATAAAAAACCCACTAAATTAAAACTCTGCTTCATCGACCAGTATATGCACTGAAAAAAGAAAGAAAAAAGAGACTAATTTTAAAATTATTTCCTCAAGTTCAAGGGCTATAACTCCATAAATTTTTTTTTAATGTTTTGTGGTATTGCATTTTGTACTGGTCTGAATATCCCAACATCTAATCAAATGATTACAATCTTCCTCCCCCATCTTCCAGTTCTCACCTTGAAGTTGGTTTTCGAAACAGTGACTGGTTGTGACAAGCCGTCAACTGAAACAGATAATATGTAGTGTTAAATATAAACACAACACATAACAACAGTATTATACAGAATAAAAAAATATCACTAAATATTTTAATAGAAGTTGTAGAAGTATCATGAGGGGTTTATGGATTTTTAATCCCTCTGTATAGCGAGGGGTAGGCTACAAGAACATACAGAGGGTACAAAAATCCATAAACCCCTTGTGATGCTTCTACAACAAATTTATCTTGCCGACATGTTTAATTACATGATTTTCTTCAAACACACCCAGGTGCATGAATAATGTCAAACAAACAAAATTCAATAGCAACGTCATGTACCTAAGTTTAGTGTTATTGTAAGATGTAAAGTGACGTCACTGGAATACTGACGTCATTCAAATTCAAAATTAGCTGTATTATTACAATGCTTCGCCACATTAAAATGCTCGCTTTTCTTCAATTTCATTTTCCGAGTGGTTGGCAAATCGTTTGACAGCCATGTTTTAGTTACGTTGGTAACAGACGAATTTATGCATGGCGCATTAATACAATAACAACAGTCTGATGTTACAGGTGGGGTATAAGAAATTTGAAATCGCCCACATGGGGTATAAGTGTTTTGTCCAAGGCTAAATAACAAATGAAATTTGAGTAGTTTACATGAAGGCTAGATAATATTATTTACGTAACTCAGTGGTAAAGCGTTCGCTTGATGAGCAGTTAGTCTGGGATCGAAAAATTATGGGGCTAATGAGCTATTTCTCGTTCCATCCATTACCTCATGATTAGTAAATCAAAGGCCACGGTATGTGCTATCCTGTCTGTGGGATGGTGCATATGAAAGATACCTTGCTACTAATGGAAAAATGTAGGGTTTCCTCACTAAAACTATACATCAAAATCACCAAATAGGACATACAATAGCTGATGATTAATAAAATCATTCCGCTCTAAACAAAAAACCCTTAAACTTTATAGTAAACATACCATCAAAATAGGACTAATAAATTCACAAGACATTGAAGGAAGGAAATGTTTTATTTAACGATGCACTCAACACATTTTATTTATGGTTATATGGCATCGGACATTTGGTTAAGGACCACACAGATATTGAGAGAGGAAACCTGCTGTTGCCACTTCATGGCCTACTCTTTTCGATTAGCAGCAATGGATCTTTTATATGCACCATCCCATAAACAGAATAGCACTTACCACGGCCTTTGATGTACCAGTCGTGGTGCACTGGCTGGAGCGAGAAATAGCGCAATGGGCCCACTGGCAGGGATCGATCCCAAACTGACCGCGCATCAAGCGAGCACTTTACCACTGGGCTACGTCCCGCCCCTCACAAGACCGATCATTTTAAAAACTAAATAAATTTGTGGTCTATAACCATATGTTCCACGCCATATAACCGTAAATAAAATGTGTTGAGTGCATCGTTAAATAAAACATTTCCTTCCTTCTGAAAGTTGTGTAGCTAATCACTACACGATACGAAAAGACAGAGCTCAAAAGGGAAAGGTGGAAGAAAAGGAAGGAAGGAAATGTTTTATTTAACGACGCTCTCAACACATTTTATTTACAGTTACTTGGCGTCGGACATATGGTTACGGACAACACAAGACATTAAGATAGGAAACCTGCTGTCGCCACTTCATGGGCTACTCTTTTTCGATTAGCAGCAAGGGATCTTTTATATGCACCATCCCACAGGCAGGATAGTACATACCACAGCCTTTGATATACCAGTGGTGGTGCACTGGCAGGAGCGAGAAATAGCCCAATGGGGATCAATCCTAGACCGACTGAAGGGGAACAATCCTAGACCGACTGACGGGGAACGATCCTAGATCGACTGACGAGGAACGATCCTGACGGGGAACGATCCTAGACCGACCGACGGGGAACGATCCTAGACCGACCGACAGGGAACGATCCTAGACCGACCGACGGGGAACGATCCTAGACCAACCGATGGGGAACGATCCTAGAGCGACTGCACATCAGGTGAACGCTTTACCACTGGCTTAAGTCCCACCCCCCCCCTCCAAAACACAGAAGCCATTAACAAAATACTAATGGATAAACTTACCATTCAGAGCCACCTCTAGTTTGATATCAAAGCTGTATGGATCACTGTGTTGCAGATACGGCAACGGCTTCGGGTCCTAAAACAAATGTTAAACAAAATAAAATAAAGGATTGTTAAAGATACAAGCTTGTCTCAGCACATTATACCATCATTTATTATTCCAAAATACAAACACAACCAGTTTTAACAAGCATTCTGGGAGTGCCATTAAAGCAATACATGTACATGTCCACTATCAGGACCAAGAAAATTGTCATATTGTCCTCAGTTCAAGGGCCATAACTCTGCCAAAAATGGGTATCTCACAATAATATTCGAAATTGATCTGTAACAGTATACATTACTTTTATTCATTCATTCTAGTGGTGTTATTAAATAAAAAATTTTTTTAACTTTTTCCAAATGAGATGTTAAGTAAGATGTAGTATTTTGTGTCTATAACTCAATACCTGTTCGGTATTGGCAATCTTGAAAGGCTGAAGAGCTTCCATGGTAACAACCCAGGGAGAAATCGTTGTTCCCAAGTTCTTGGCCAGGAATGGACCGAGAGGCACGTACTCCCACTTTTGGATGTCGCGTGCTAAAATAAACAGATATTCATACATTAGTTTTTAACAACAATTTTGATACTCCTTACAAATGGTGGGATTGATCCCCATCGGTGGGCCCATTGGGCTATTTCTTGTTTCATCCAGTGCACCACAACTGGTATATCAAAGGCCGTGGTATGTACTACCCTGTCTGTGGGATGGTGCATATAAAAGATCCCTTGCTGCTAATCGAAAAGAGTAGCCCATGAAGTGGTGACAGCGGGTTTCCTCATTCAATATCTGTATGTCTGATGCCATATAACCGTAAATAAAATGTGTTGAGTGCATTGTTAAATACATACACGAATGCAGTATTCTATTTCTTATATATATCCTCAAAAACCAGGTTTAAAATAAATTTAAATGACTTTTCTAACTAAAACCTAAACGTACACGTCACAGAATAATCCATTTCAGGTAACCTACATGTCACCGATCATTTCAACTTATTTTTGTACTTATATTCAATTAAGATTCACGCACGCTGTCCTGGGCACACACCTCAGCTATCTGGGCTGTCTATCCAGGACAGTGTGTTAGTTGTTAGTGAGAGAGAAAAGGTGTAGTGGTCTTACACCTACCCATCGAAAGCCGACACCGGGCTGCGAACCCTGTACCAACCAGCCTCATGTCCAATGGCTTAAGCACGACATCACTGAGGCCGGTTGTCACAGATCAATCAAATTCAACCATGCCATTTTGGGATGATGTGGCTGTCGCGACCGGTTTATCACCTAGGAGCAGCCAGTCGTATGTCTTTAAACTGTTATGACACGTATATATGTTATCACAAATAACGATTGGTGTTCTCACCAATGGGTGTGTAAAAAATATAAAATAAACAACGCACCACTCCAGTCGTTCATGAGCACCATGCCGAAGATATGATCCTCTGTTTTATCCATGGGAACAGGATTTCCCAGAGTAGTGGCCGGACCGACGAAGAATGCCATTTCCAATTCAATATCCATCAGTTTACATGGTCCAAACACCGGAGGTTTGGCTGGATAGGAAATAGTACAAGAACAATGTTACACAAAAACAAAAATACAGAATAACACCAAACAAGAATGTCGCAGTCATTATCAGGAATTGATAGCTCAGTGTGACAGCTAATTTGATAATGAATTTGGCCGTTTTACCAACAACGAAAATTACGAAATATTAGGACATGAATAGTAGTTAATTTCTAAACAATTTTGTCAGCACTACACAGTTATTGGGAATAATGAATATAAATACTGGACATCTGGTCACAAATGCACTCAAGTAAACGCAACATTATCAATTTTTTGCCTACATTTGTAACTTTAATCAACATTATTAAACTTTGATCTAAAATATGATAACAAATTTTAAAAACCCACAAAAATAATACTTACCGATTCCACTGTGAACATTATTTTATGTATTTATAAAAAATTAAGTGAAAATATGTGAGTATAAGTTATAAATGTGTGGTTTTTGTCAAAAATTAATCTAGTAGTTCCAGGGCTCGAACGTAAGAATTTGTCACCCATGGCATTAAAAAAAAAAAATACTGCAGGTGAAATGGCCCACAGAAGGCAATTGTGAGCCTGCGTATGGCAATTTTTTTAAAAGGTAACTTTTACAGCAAATAAATATGACTGAAAGGTTATTTTATTGCATGTAGACATATTTCAGATGTTAAATACTGACAGATAATGTACAGGCCTGCACAAACTGCACGAATGACCGTTTCGTTCATGCATCGGTTATACCATTTTATTTGGCATAACCGATTTAATGTTTGTGTAAAATTTACTAATGATTAATCCCGGCAACGTACCAACATATTTTTGTTTCGAGTACAAACATTAGACTTGTTCCCGACGCAGTGCTTTTTCATCGCACGTAACGTAACTAGTCAAGTTTGTATAAATATCTTGCGAAGTATGTGCATTCCCATTGGTTGTTAGGTGTTATAGCCGAATTTAACTAATGAAAAATGGTGATATTGTAATGGTCATTATAATCAGGGCTTCTAGATTATGGTAGCCCCACTCCCATGGCTAGTGATATTCAATGTTGGGCTAGTAAATAACTACTATTGCCATGCCCGACAGGGCTTCTAGATTATGGTAGCCCCACTCCCATGGCTAGTGATATTCAATGTTGGGCTAGTAAATAACTACTATTGCCATGTCCGACAGGGCTTCTAGATTATGGTAGCCCCACTCCCATGGCTAGTGATATTCAATGTTGGGCTAGTAAATAACTACTATTGCCATGTCCGACAGGGCTTCTAGATTATGGTAGCCCCACTCCCATGGCTAGTGATATTCAATGTTGGGCTAGTAAATAACTACTATTGCCATGCCAGACAGGGCTTCTAGATTATGGTAGCCCCACTCCCATGGCTAGTGATATTCAATGTTGGGCTAGTAAATAACTACTATTGCCATGTCCGACAGGGCTTCTAGATTATGGTAGCCCCACTCCCATGGCTAGTGATATTCAATGTTGGGCTAGTAAATAACTACTATTGCCATGTCCGACAGGGCTTCTAGATTATGGTAGCCCCACTCCCATGGCTAGTGATATTCAATGTTGGGCTAGTAAATAACTACTATTGCCATGTCCGACAGGGCTTCTAGATTATGGTAGCCCCACTCCCATGGCTAGTGATATTCAGTGTTGGGCTAGTAAATAACTACTATTGCCATGTCCGACAGGGCTTCTAGATTATGGTAGCCCCACTCCCATGGCTAGTGATATTCAATGTTGGGCTAGTAAATAACTACTATTGCCATGTCCGACAGGGCTTCTAGATTATGGTAGCCCCACTCCCATGGCTAGTGATATTCATGGGCTAGTGATATTCAGTGTTGGGCTAGTAAATAACTACTATTGCCATGTCCGACAGGGCTTCTAGATTATGGTAGCCCCACTCCCATGGCTAGTGATATTCAATGTTGGGCTAGTAAATAACTACTATTGCCATGCCAGACAGGGCTTCTAGATTATGGTAGCCCCACTCCCATGGCTAGTGATATTCAATGTTGGGCTAGTAAATAACTACTATTGTCATGCCAGACAGGGCTTCTAGATTATGGTAGCCCCACTCCCATGGCTAGTGATATTCAATGTTGGGCTAGTAAATAACTACTATTGCCATGCTCAACAGGGCTTCTAGATTATGGTAGCCCCACTCCCATGGCTAGTGATATTCAATGTTGGGCTAGTAAATAACTACTATTGCCATGCTCAACAGGGCTTCTAGATTATGGTAGCCCCACTCCCATGGCTAGTGATATTCAATGTTGGGCTAGTAAATAACTACTATTGCCATGCCCGATGGCTAGTGAATTTTTTGGGTAAAATGTTGCAGTTATGTCTACTTGTAAATATGAATATCCTGCCCACACCCCAACCCCCCAATGTTAGTGTTTTAAAGCTCTATCTCCCTCTTTAGGTAACATACTTGATTATTACTAGTATTTAGTAAAATTGTATTAACCTTAAGTAAAGTAGGGCTAGTGAATTTTTAATCGTGGCTAGTAAATTTTAAAAATCACTGATCCCATGGATAATGGATTCTATTAAAATTCTAGAAGCCCTGTTACAATCTTGAACTGGATCAGCAACCAAAGTCACAGTGACCCTATTATTAACTGTAATTCCGAATCGGATAGTGATAGTGACGATGACGACAGTGTCAGTGATAGTAACAGTGACCATATCAGTATCCACTCTTCCTCAGATGAGGAAGATGGCACAGAGTC
Organism: Gigantopelta aegis; assembly: GCF_016097555.1. Lineage (NCBI taxonomy): Eukaryota > Metazoa > Mollusca > Gastropoda > Neomphalida > Peltospiridae > Gigantopelta > Gigantopelta aegis. The sequence continues at coordinate 15,939,420 of NC_054705.1, forward strand.
TCCCACTCATGACTAAATGTCATGACATTACATACACATAAAGAAAGAAGTGTTTTATTTAACGACGCACTCAACACATTTTATTTACGGTTATATGGCGTCAGACATATGGTTCAGGACCACACAGATTTTGAGAGGAAACCCGCTGTCGCCACTACATGGGCTACTCTTCCGATTGGCAGCAAGGGATCTTTTATTTGCGCTTCCCACAGGCAGGATAGCACAAACCATGGCCTTTGTTGAACCAGTTATGGATCACTGGTCGGTGCAAGTGGTTTACACCTACCCATTGAGCCTTGCGGAGCACTCACTCAGGGTTTGGAGTCGGTATCTGGATTAAAAATCCCATGCCTCGACTGGGATCCGAACCCAGTACCTACCAGCCTGTAGACCGATGGCCTGCCACGATGCCACCGAGGCTGGTACATACACATAAAAGACTAATATTATAAAATTAATGGTAACAGATTGCCTTGCAGTGAATTCTTATTTATTCACACGTAGTTATGCACACATGACGATGTGTTCTATATAATAGGTCAAGCCTGACATTCACTATATTTTGGTAATTTATTACAATAGTCCTAATCATTATTATTTTTAAATCTCTTAAATATTTGTATACATATACTTTTTACTTACCATTGCCACTCTCTTGTTTCTCAAAATTAAGTATATATTTTTTTAAATTATAAACAAAAACCCAGGTTATGCAGCCAAAATAGGTTATCCAAAATGTTTTGGCATAACCCTTTTTCAGGTTATGCAAATGTTTAATTTGCACAGGCCTGATGTACACAATGATATATTCATTTTGCCGTTGTTGAGTTTCACCGACGGTAGTATTTTTTATCCAGTGGCACAAAAATGTCATCAGTGATGCTTCCAACCCACAGCAATTGATATCTCAATGGCGGCTTTTTGCCTTCGGTGCCATCGTTAAGTTTGAGTCCAAAGTAGTCCGAAGGTTAAATCAACGGTTTGTCTCCGATATATTTCTATACACAAACAAAGCCTCCAAGTGCTCACTTTCATCTGGTCTTTGTTGTCCATTTGGCCTTCTTATAGGTGTTCCTGACGTAACAACAGAGGAAGCGCGACCATGGTAACCAACTGGAAGGTGTGTCCTGAAAAACATCCCCACAAAAATGTACAAAGTGACAACAATAATAATTTCATACGTTTCATCAGCATGGAGTTGTTAGTTTTAAATTACTTGAAAAAAAACTATGATACATTTTTTTAAATTTGTTAACAAAAAAAAAAAAAATTGGTTAAACTCTTCAAAATTTGTTTTGTAAATTAAAAAAAAGACGTTTCCTTTACAGTGTCAGTGGTTTGAATAAATTCAGTGCTTACGGTTTAATCTTCTGACTACTGCAGGCGAGATATCTCGCCCGACGTCACGCCAGTCAACATTCTGTATACTGTATACAGTGTATTCCCCAATTCACATTTCCCGCCGTTTTGCACAATACACTCACTGGAAACCATTTATTAACAGGAAACTGAACACAACTCAGCTTCTTGTGTCTTTAGATTTTTAATTTTCAGTGGAAAATACTTTGGAATTTTGGTTTTCGGCAAGTACTTTCACTTGACAACAATGGCGGCACATCGCGGTCATTTTCAGAGATTGATAGCTGATTGTAACAGCTATTTTGATAATAAATTTGATCGTTTTACCAACAACGAAAATCACCAAATATTGGGAATAGTTCGGGTTTTTTTTAATATTCTGGTCAGAAAGCTACTGCTATTGGGAATAATGGACATAAATACTGGACAGCTGGCCACAAATGCCCATAAGAATACACAACTTTTCCCAGTTTTTTTTACCTAATTTTAATCAACATTAACTGATCTAAAATATCATAAAAATTAAAAAATACACGAAAATAATACTTACTGATTCAAATATAAACTTTATTTTATGTATTTATAAAACATTTTTAAAAGTGAATATATGAGAGTAAAAATTATAACCTTGTACCCACTCAATGTGGTTACTGTCCAAAATTAATCCAGTAGTCTAAAGGTTAAAAATCAAAGATGAGAAATAAACTGCTTTCCTGAAATTATGCTGTTCATTTCAAAATCACAGTAATTTAGAAAGTTTGTTTGTTTTGTTTAACGACACCACTAGAGCACATTGATTTCTTAATCATCGGCTATTGGATGTCAAACATGTGGTCATTTTTTAGTCACAGAGAGGAAACCTGCTACATTTCTTTTTTTCGTAGTAGCAAGGGATCTTTTATATGCACCAAGACAGGATAGCACATACCACGGCCTTTGATATACCAGTTGTGGTGTACTAGCTGATATGAGAAATAGTCCAATGGGCCCACCAACGTAGATCGATCCTAGGCCGACCACACATCAGGCGTGCGCTTTACCACTGGGCTAGTAATTTAGAGTAAAATAATTAGCGATATTAGCATTTGATCAAATATGCAGATTTTTGCCCATGTGGAAATCATTTCATCAAGTTGCCTGCCTCAAATCATAAGGACACAAATTAAAAAAAATAAAAAAAAATAAAAAATAAGCCCAGATCTTGCAAACATCTCACCAGTTTGGCATAAGAGCGTTTTCCGGTCCCCGGAACATAACACCAACATTGTAGGCGTGATTCTTCGATGAGTAGAAGTCAGTGTAATCACCTGCATTTTAAAAACACAACATACCATTATTACATTTGTAAGTATGATAATTGTGAAAAAGTAAACCAACAATATGCTAATAATTAACAAAGTCTGAAAATGTATATCTCGGGGTTCGAACTTAAGAATTTGTCTCACACAGCAATTTAAAAACAAAATTGCCATGGGTGAAATGGGACACCGACAGCAATTATTTAAAGCCTGCCCTAGTCAATTGAAAAAAAAGATGACTATTGCAGCAAATAAATAAGACTGAAAGGTTATTTTGCTGGATGTAGACATAAATTTTAAATGTTATATACTGGCAGATTATGTACACCAGGTGTAAACATTTTGCCAGTATTAACTTTACCAACGGCACTTTTGCTTTCTAATTTAATTAGTTTCAGAAACAGATTTTACCTTTCATCTTAATTGAGACAGTAATCCAGATGTATTGAGAATTCTTTACTTTCAGGAGTGACAGTGATGTAAACTTAATGCTTTTATCTAGTTCAATCTAAACTCTTCCAAGGTTACTTTCAGGAGTAACACTGATGTAAATTTAATGCTTTTATCTAGTTAATCTCAACTCTTTTTAAGATTGCCGTTAGAAAACATACTATAAAATTTAGGACTCTGGGCCCATATTGTTGAAGCCATCTTAGTGCTACGGAATCTTACAGCCATCGTAAGCTATGACGTCACTATGACATGTGTTCGAAAACATGGACCCCGATTTCCAGAATTGCTTCTCAATTACATGTACAGTGAAACCTGTCAAGACCGGACCCTCTCTAAACCGGAATTCCCTCAAAACCGGACAAAACTTAACCTCTCTAAACTGGATCCCTCTTAAAACCAGACATTTATCTTGGTCCAAAGTGTGTCCGCTTTACAAGGGTTTTACTGTACTAGCATTTGCTTCCATCTTAAAATTTAAAAACAAAGATGGCTTCCCACTCCACCAAATGAATTCCGAGCCTTGCCAATTACTGACTTGATAAAACAAAGCTACAAGTACAGTAACTATAAATAGGGTACCTATATTTGCTGGTAAGTGCATGGTAGCTTGAGACTGACTGACAAATGCCCTGGAAAAGAATAAAACATTAAGAAAAGTAAGACAACATTCAGAGAGTACTGCTAGTGAAAGCACTACCACGGCTCAACATATTTTTCTATATCCTAAATTCAAGGTCCATAACTCTGTAAAAAAAAAAAAAAAGAGGGTAAATCACCATGAAAGAGTCTTAATCTGTAACAGTACATAAAGAAATGTTTTATTTAACGACGCACTCAACACATTTTATTTACGGTTATATGGCGTCGGACATATGGTTATGGACCACACAGATTTTGAGAGAAAACCCGCTGTCGCCAGTTCATGGACTACTCTTTCTGATTAGCAGCAAGGGATCTTTTATTTGCGCTTCCCACAGACAAGATAGCACAAACCATGGCCTTTGTTGAACCAGTTATGGATCACTGGTCGGTGCAAGTGGTTTACACCTACCCACTGAGCCTTGCGGAGCACTCACTCAGGGTTTGGAGTCGGTATCTGGATTAAAAAGTCCCATGCCTCGACTGGGATCCGAACCCAGTACCTACCAGCCTGTAGACCGATGGCCTAACCACGACGCCACCGAGGCCGGTCAGTACATAATAAAGCAACATACAATATTTCAGCTCAATACCTTCATTCATTTCAACTTATTTCCATGCTTATATCAAATTAAGGTTCAAGCACGCTGTCCTGGGCACACAACTCGGCTATCTGGGCTGTCTGTCCAGGAGAGAGGGTACTATTAGTTGTTAGTAGTTAGTGAGAGAGAAGTTGGAGTAGTGGTCTTATACCTACCTTCCGAGTCTTTAAAAGTCGCTCTGGGTGGGATATCATGACGCGAACCCAATACCTACCCGTTTTAAGTCCTATGGCTTAAACACTACACCACCTAGGCTGGTATTACATGTAGTTACTGCCAGTAGGAACACTTTATACCATCACTACTACAACACTTGTATAAAGTTTGTTTTGTTCAACGACACCACTAGATCACACTGATTTATTAATCATCGGCTACTGGATGTCAAACATTTGGTAATTTTGACATAGTCATAGAAAGGAAACCCGCTATGTTTTTCCATTAGCAGCAAGGTATCATTTATATGCACTATCCCACTGACAGGATAGCACATACCATGGCCTTTGATATACCACTCGTGGTGCACTAGCTAGCAAGAACGAGAAATAGCGCAATGAGTCCACCGACAGGGATCGATCCCAGACTGACCGTGCATCAAGCAAGCACTTTACCACTGGGCTACGTCCCGCCCCATCGTCATTGCAAGGCCGTGTGCATTTCACTATGATATCACAAAAATGACTATAGCTCAATGAGTCCACCAACAGGGATCGATCCCAGACTGACCGTGCATCAGGCGAGCGCTTTACCACTGGGCTACGTCCCGCCACTTTATACCACCACTACTACACTTGTTCATGTATGTTCTTTGTTTATCCTTACTTAGCTCGTAGATCAGCATTATCTCGAAGGACAGGCTCAGATTTTGACAAGATTTTCTGTAATGATGCTCTAGCCTCTAGCCACGCCGGTCTACCCAGGGCCATGAAGCCATTGAGGACTGGCTGAAACAAACAAAATAGAAAAACAAAAATAACCAAAAATGTTTGTACGGTGAACTGCAGTCTCTGAATTGAAGGAAGGAAGGAAATAGTTTATTTAACGACGCACTCAGCACATTTTATTTACGGTTATATGGCGTCGGACATATGGTTAAGGACCACACAGAGATATTGAGAGGAAACCTGCTGTAGCCACTTCATGGTGTACTCTTTTTCGATTAGCAGCAAGGGATCTTTTATATGCACCATCCCATAGCCTTTGATATACCAGTCATGGTGCACTGGCTGGAACGAGAAATAGTCCAATGGGCCCACCAATGGGGATCGATCCCAGACCGACCGCGCATCAAGCGAATGCTTTACCACTGGGCTACATCCCGCCCTTCTCTGAATTGATTTACTCAGATTAGTGTACACGTGTATTCGAACACGGTTCACAAACAGCCGAGAACAGGTTCTCACCACACCACTACATGTATATGTGAGGAACAAAGTAGTGTGGGACTTGAGAACAGGAAAGCGTTCACAATCGCCTTCCCACATCTATAAAACGTTAGGAGTGTGCGCTCTCTGCACCAGAACAGAGATTCAAATACACAGATGGTTTACAAAAGTTCTGTTCTAACACAAAGGGAAATAACTCTTTTAATAACTAACTTTTAATGAGGTATATAGATAGAACTTTACTTTGTTTCTCTGCAATAGCAACAGATTACACCCTCTCTCACTCACTTTCTCTCTCTATCTCACACACTCACTCTCCCTCCTTCTCTCTCTTTTTCTCTCACACTCACTCTCCCTTCTTCTCTCCCCTCCTTTTTCTCTTTCTTTCTCTCCTCTTTCTCTTTCTTTCTCTGTCTCTCTCACCCCTCTCTCACTCACTCTTCCTCGCCTCTTTCTCTCCCCTCCTTTCTGCCTCTGTCTGTCTGTCTCTCACTCTCTGTCTCTCTCACACAAACACATTTTAAAAACATTAATATAAGCACATCTTCACAGCATACCACAATCAATTTTGATAAACTGACAGCATAAAACTGAATTCACGACTCGGGGATTTATCCAGGATTTTTTGCCAGGGTTCCATGTCTGATGGGATTAAGAAAATTAGTGCTAGTAAGTCATGTACTTGAGATATATTTTTCAGGCAACCGAGTCATGCAGTACAAGGTAAAGTGGCAACAAGATTTTCCGGCAGGGAAGGAGGGTCAAATATGAACCACTCGGACCCTTTTGTCTGCATTTTCTCTTGACATCTATATTTATATTTATAAATAGCCTAATTTTGCATTGTAAAAAAAAAAAAATTAGCCTCAGCAAGGGAGGGGGTCATTTGAACCCACTGATCCTCCAGCCTATTAAAGGTTTTTTCATTTTTATTTTGTTTGTGAATCAAGGAAGGTTACTCATCACAACATCAGTAATCCGGAAATTCGTTAATCCGGACGTTTTATTTTTAATAACCATACTGTCCGGACTAACGAGGTTCCACTGTAGCCTAATATTGCATTGTAAAAAAAAATGTTTAGCCTCAGCAAGGGTGGGGGTCGTTCAAACCCCCAGCTTACCGTACGCCCTAGATTTTAATTACCTCATCAAAGACATGCAGCTGACTTGACAGAACCGGACCATTAAACAGATTCTTTACAACTCCAAGGTCAAGGATTTGGTCTCCAATGGCAACACCAATCCTCTTGCGTGGCTGTAAATTAAAATCAAAAATAAAAACATTAATTTTAGAGCTTGAAATAGGAAGTAAAATATGACCTTTCATTTTTTAACATGCATGGCCAAAAGAATTGTAAAAACAATATGGCCTTCTGGGAAAAAAAGACAGAGTTCAGGGCTTCTTGAATTTTTTTTAAATCCACTAGCCATTGAATCAGTAATTTAAAAAATTTATTTGCCAAGATTACAAATTCACTAGCCCTACTTTACTTGAAGTTAATACAATTTTACTAAATAATAGTAATGATCAGATATGTCACCTAAAGAGGGATATAGAGTTTAAAAACACTACCTATAAGGGTTGGAGTGAGGTCACTATATTCATATTTACAAAATAGACTTAACTGCAGCATTTTACAATTGTTTTTATTTTTTTTAAATCACTAGCTGTTGGGCATGATAGTTGTAGTTATTTACTAGCCCAACATTGAATATCACTAGCCATGGGAGTGGGCCTACCACAATCTAGAAGCCCTGGAGTTTCAGATAGTGTGTGAAAAATTAGGACCTCTGAGATGCGTTTTCGAGCTTAAATTATAGATTTAAAATAACAGAATCACAAGCAAAATAGCAGATTGATTGTACACGTATGTATACATACAAGTACATGAAAAATGACCTGCAAATGCCAATGATTATGACCTGCTGGAAATAAAGACACAACTGTTTGTGCAGTGTGTAGAAAATCAGGACCTCTAAGATATATTATAGAGCATTAGGAAATTAAAACATACATGTATTATAAACAATTAATAGACAAATAGCTGATGAGATGATGTGCAATTTTTTGGTAGTTTTAGCAGGTTAATTTTCATTTCACCTGTTAGGTCTAAAAGACATATGGACAGTTTTTCACTTTTTGCAGGATGCTTTACGAGCCCTGAAGATAACTGCCAAGTGTTAGAATAATAAAAATAAAAAAAAAAAATAATAATAATAATAAAAAATCATGTTTAAACCAGTTTTTTTTTCTCTTTGACCATGTTAATTGGGTGCTGAAAAAACCTTCATATGTACCATTATTGCACATTTCTCCCTGTATTTGCATTAAATAAATTGATAAAAAAAATATTTTTACCATTTATTCAAACCCATAATCCCCGTTATTGGGCCCATTGAGCCATTTCTCATTTCAGCCAGTGCACAATGACAATGCAAACTTTTTGGGGGTTTTATTGTCAGACAGAAACAAGCAATCAGACAGTACTGCTAATAAAAGCAATACATGTCCCCTACCGGGCCCAATAAACTTTGGTATTTCCTAAATGCAATGGAGTCCGGAAAACAAAGTGCCATAACTCTGTGAGAAATGGGTAAATTGCCAGAAAAGTCAAACTTAATTCGTAACAGAACATGAAAAAGCTGTTCACAAAATTTCGCATTGTAGTTGACCTAGATAATGTACATAAGGCCATGAGAATGAAAGTTATAGATTTGCGTCCACCGCCCGCATGCCGTAAAAGGTGCCGCTGAAAATGTTCATTATTTGCACAAAAAAGTCACTTAATGATCATCACACAAATTCAAGTTCCAAATCGTCAATAGTGGTAATGTCTCCAAGGTCCTTCATGCCAATACTGCCATCTCTGTCATAAATTCTGAAGTGTAACTCAGTAGAGCATTGAATCCTCAAGCAGGAAGAAGTATATTCCAAACATTGATGAAAATTGCCGAACTCTTCATGTGTCGACCTCATTTGGACTTGAATCTACTATGGAAATAATAGATCAATAAAAATAATGAATAATGAAAAATGATAAAAAAGCCTCATGTGTTTTTAAAATTGTTCGGACGCAAATCTATAACTTTCATTCTCTTGGCCTAAGCGAGCACTGTGTAACTATAGCGATGTGCATGGTGGACCGTTAGCCCGAGTACTCTGACTGTAAGAGAGCTAAACGGACATTTGGACATAAATACACTCTCATTACAGTCAGAGACCAAGCTATTTTTTTGGCAATTCCTGACAACCAAAAAGTTGGCAAAGATTTTCGCTCTAATATCACAACAAGCGTATTTATGTCCAAATGTCCGTCTAGCTCTCTTACAGTCAAGAATACTTGGGCTAGATGGACCATATATGTATCAAACAGAACTGGATCATCTATTCTATATATGCTTTAAAGGAAACATGTCACGTAACCTATATTTGGCACCAACCATGTACAATTAATTATAAATTGAATCACCTAAAAAAAAAAAAAAAATTACTTAAAATATCTCCATAAAAAACCCCCAGATACGAGATCTTAGCGAAAATTGCAAATCTTTAATGAGCAGGGCAATCACGAGGTCCGTGACGTCAGAGACGCGTCGCTTGATCTGAAACCTTACACTTAAAAGCATTAGTCCGTACCACTCATAAAGAATCTAAGACTTGCACAGCTTACCAAAACAATGAGTGTTCGTTCACAAAACGTTTTGCCGTATCAATATGAGCTGTTAGTAAATGAAGAAAGACACACATTTACTTACAACAGTGATACTGAAGAAAAAACGGATAGCGAGTCGGAGGGTGGAGAAACCGATGGTGCCAGACCAGACCGTCGACCAATTTACAGTCCGGAGCCCGAAAGTAACCCGGAGACAAAACCAAAACTCGGATGCTAATGCCGAGGTGTATACTGTTCATATTTAGCATAAAGATACACCTCGATATGATGTATTTAAATATGTAAAAAAAATATAAATGTAGGACAAACACTTTTTTTTGTTGTTGAAAATATCGCATTTTTTATGTTCGGGCTGTACATAATGAAATCTGTATGCACAGTGTATACAAACGCTCTAATTTATATTTATATTTGCATCAATAGAACAAAATGGGGTTATAGTATTTTTCTCTCATAAAAAAAGTAGCATATTATTAGGCCTATTGGTAGGGTGCGTTAGAGTAAAAACGACCACTCACGATACCCAAGTGATAATTTTCTTTTCTTTGGTACTACGTAATTGGTCAGTTTTGTAATTTTAGATGGGAAAGTGTACTTAATCAAGGGTTTTACAGCATTATTTACAGTAATGAAGCAGGGCGGCTGATAATGTCCATTAACATTGTACTATAGTCGCGACAGATTACGCCACAATACCCTGTGATCTTAAAAAAACTGGCACGTATTTTGTACGTATGTCTAGACCGTGGTAATCACTTACCTGGTCGATACCCTGCAATATACACCTGCCAATCAGGAATCACATGTGCAGGCCACAGAAAGAAAGGACCAATTAACTAAAACAACACTCCGATTCTCAAGTCAGCCCGTGGAAGAAACATAATAGTTATTTCGACACAGACAGTAGTGGTTTATTTTGTATTGAACTTCGTGTTACTTTGGGGCTTCGGGCGATGAGGAACGTTTTTGTGATGTATTCTGCCCGAAGATTAAAAACATTATTTAAAATTATTATTGTTTTCTACACGTTTTTTTAAAAACATATTTAAATACATCGTACTGAGATGTATCCTCATGCCAAATCCCATGTTTGTATATGCCATATTTAATTACTTATTGACGTTTCCTTCTTCGGACGGTGAATACAGATTTTGTTATGTAGGCCTACAGCCTTAACATGAAAAAAAAAAAAAAATCCCCAAAAATAAATAAATAAAAATGTCTACATTTTTGTTTTAACATATATAAATACATCATGCTGAGGTGTATCTTTGTGCCAAATATGTACAATTTACACCTCAGCATTCGCAACCGATGACTGTTTTTGTCTCTGGGCTGTAAATAGGCTGACACCAAAGTACTATGCGGTGTTGGTGTCCAATCTTTTCTTTTGCGATAAAATACACGCGTCTTTCTCCGGATACGATCCTTTGGAAAACCATAAAAAGACAATCCCGATCGTTTAAACTGTTTATTTTTACACCCAAAGGCTGCGCAGTACGGCACTGTTGGACTGAAAAGATCGTAAGCCCCATACTCCATATATAAACAGTTAACAACAATGGAAGAGTACAGCGGCTCTGACGTTACTTCCCTCACGAATAAATATGCATAAATCGTACTTTGATACTGATTAGCGTAATTTCTTCATTTTAAGTTAACTACACGTATTTTATTGTTATAAAGTTATTTGTATATTATTTTTATATCATTTTGCTTTTAAAATGAGCTATAATATGGTCTCGTGTCATGTTTCCTTTAAATAAAAAAATAAAAAATATTCCTGGGACTGCAGCTTTAGACAGCAATTGCTATTTAATTTTCAAGTGACTAGAAATATTGCTGAGAGAGAGAGAGAGAGAGAGAGAGAGAGAGAGAGAGAGAGAGAGAGAGAGAGAGAGAGACAGAGACAGAGAGAGACAGAGACAGAGAGAAAGGCGACAGAGAGACAGAGAGAGAGACAAGACAGAGAGAGATAGAGACAGAGAAAAGACAGAGACAGAGAGAGAGAGAGAGAGAGAGAGAGAGAGAGAGAGAGAGAGAGAGAGAGAGAGAGAGAGGCAGGCAGGCAGACAGAGAGAGAGAGAGAGAGAGAGAGAGAGGCGACAGAGAGAGACAGAGACAGAGACAGTGACAGACAGAGAGAGAGACAGAGAGACACAGACACAGAGAGAGAGACAGAGACAGAGAGACAGAGAGAGAGAGAAGACAGAGAGACAGAGAGAGATAGAGACAGACAGAGAGAAGACAGAGAGACAGAGAGAGAGAGAGAGAGAGAGAGAGAGAGAGAGGGGGGCAGGCAGGCAGAGAGAGAGAGAGAGAGAGAGGCAGGCAGGCAGAGAGAGAGAGAGAGAGAGAGAGAGAGAGAGAGAGAGAGAGAGAGAGAGAGAGAGAGAGAGAGAGAGGCGACAGAGATAGAGACAGTGACAGACAGACAGAGAGAGAGACAGACACAGAGAGAGAGAGAGAGAGAGAGAGAGAGAGAGAGAGAGAGAGAGAGAGAGAGAGAGAGAGAGAGAGCGAGAGAGAGAGAGAGAGAGAGCGCGATCTGCTCCGACCTCTACATTTATCATTTTGTACTTTTAGAACTAGGCTAAGATACAAACACTATTTCCACCCTCCCCCACCCCACTGGCATAACTTCAGGAAGGTAACAGTCGGGTTACAACCAACTCGAGGGTGTGCGAGTAATCGTGTCAACCGATTGGTTCTTCTATTTTACAGACTCCACAAATGTTTAAGGCCCTTTCAATTATCATCGATCTACATTATGCTTACATTGTCAGCTGTTGAAAACACGCCATATGGCAGATTTTGAATTGGGAAGTGACATTCCGGATCGACAGTAATAAACGACATTTTACAAAAAGTAAAAGATCTTTTTAAACAAAAATCTTGGAAGAATCGAACAACAAACCACGTGGTACACTTCAGTCGCATAAAGTAGAGCTATCGAAGAAATTACCTTTTGTGTTAGTTACGTATAAATACAGATTCAAATAAATATATTATATAATAAACGCTTCATTATTGAATGAATGAACTTCCAAAACGTAGTCTATATAATGCATTTGTCTTTAATTGCGGTGTATATTTATTATTTAAGAACAAAACAAAAACGAAACGATGGTTCCATGACATATATGATAAACGGAATGCATCCACGTAGCTGAACGTTAAAAACAAACCCGGACGGAACATTACTTTCTGTTAATTCTTACTTTTGAACATATAATGGATATTTTATATGGGAATTTCTGGTGTTTGTCTCTTTTTGTCTCGGCGGTTGTTTGTGTCTTTATTTTTCCAATATGACTTATCTCGTCGAGAGAGGAAAATGACCTACTTTTATACATGTGCATCTAGCTGTGACAAACCACCTAAAGATATTTTCTACACCCCAACCCTACCCACCCTAAAACAAATCCTCCAAACCCACACATAGAAAAATAACGCACGCATACATTTCATTGCAGGATCCGGGGCGGAGGGGGGTCACAGAGGTCCCGTGACCCACCCTTGTTCTTTAATGTGCCCTTTTTAATTAACGGGTTTTTTTTTTTCAATTCATCATCCACTAAACAAAGAACATTGACGAATCGGGGGTGGGGATGGGACGGGGGTCACAGATTTCCGTACTGCCCCCCACGTCCTTTGATGTGCCCTTTTTAAATGGATTAAAAAAAAATAAAAAAATATTCATAATCCACTAAACAAAATACAGGTCAGATTTACGACAATGTCTTATTTTTCATATCGGAACGCTTCGCTTTATGTCATGAGCCGTATTTTCACGTTTGCTGATTTTCGGCAATTGCCCACAACAGTTACTCATTCGGAAACAGTTTTCCCCGCTTTGAAATTAAAAACATGACACACCGGTGCCGGACTTTGCCGAACTCGATGGATTGATAGGCATGACGCATTTGAAGTAATGACAGAACTAAACCCGGCTATTATTATTTGCTTAGACGAGATGAGAACTTCACCGAAGGACTGGAATCGTGACACCATCAGTGATGCTGGTTGTTATTTTCTTACAATGACACACTTCGAATTCATCATGACACTCATTGTGACAATGTCCTGCATGGCATGCATACGAATCTTGACCGTCTGTCTTCATGGCAGATCAGTTGATATCGTGAAAGGCTACCAACATAGTACTTCTTTTCATAATACACCTCAAAGTGTGCGTGACGATGTCAACAAATTCAACAAACATATTGGCACAACCAAGCTGTTAAATTGGCTAATAGCATTTTTGACGGTCAATTGGTTCCGAGAAGATGTTATGCACAACATCGCCGCAATGCGCCTGCCCTGGACCCAAAGGAACATTACAGAAGAAACCTCACTATAGTACAGTACGGTACGGTACAGTACGGTACGGTACGGTACGGTACGGTACGGTACGGTACGGTACAGTACAGTACAGTACAGTACTTAGTATAGGATAGCATAGCATAGTATAGCATAGTATATCGTATATCTGGATCATATCATACAACAGTTATCGGAACGTTTCAGACACAGTCACGTTATTGCTATTAAGTCTATTCACCTAATACCTTCTGTCAGGAGGCCAAGATTAGTGGAATTGACCAAGCCTTTAATTGAATATCACAGAGAAGATTTACCCAACCCATCTGATGCATCAAGCACTGATGCTGAACGAGATGTATGGGAAAGACGCTTAGTCCATGAGCCAGGACCCAAAATTTGACCAATTGGTATTACCTTGGGGACGAATGCTCATAATGATTTTTGTCAAGGTCTACATCCCTAGGGATAGAAAATTTATGATGGCATTGCAGGACCCACAGCTTTACATGTGTATCTACCCGTTGTGTGACCCTACCCCCATTTCCACGACAGTTATATTTTTACAGAATTTCTAAACGGTGACTATATTAAAATCATTGTAAAATATTTGTCAGAGCATTTAGAAATACAAAACTTGGAGGATGGGGAGCTCATGGACTATAATTTAGATATTTTGTCAATATTAAAATCCTTTGAGGATTAAGGTCGCAGATAACACTTTTTATGTAACGTTACAAAATACAATTCAGTTTTATTTTTCAGTAGCAATTTGACATAACGTTTAGGCTCAGCGCCTCAAATATTCTTTTTGAAGGATCTTATTGCAGCAGAAGCTTATCGTGACATCTAATTAATATTTACATCCTATATATAAAGTTTTCTTGGAAGTGTTTCTGTGTAACGACCCTCATGATAACCCTACCCCTTTCCTCAAAAGCAAATATTTCAAAGAAATTATTAACAGAATAACTAAAAACAAAAACCCATTATAAAATATTTATTAAGATGTACATGGCAAAACTAAGTGTAGATGAAGTTAGTACCGACCGACCCCTCTGGCTCATGGACTAACTGGTCGAGAGTTCCACAATCAGACAAGCCCCATTCTGCTTTGGCCACTTTGAAAGAAACAGATGTAACGATGTTTCTAAATATTCATTGTTTGATGCGTTTACTCTGTGTCATTCTATTAACAAGTTTCGAGTGTGAACGTTCATTCAGTGCACTGCGTCGACTGAAAACTGCTTTTGCGTACAACTATGATGGAGGATCGATTAAATGGACCTGTACTCATGTATATTCACAAAGACGTCACTATCAACATCAACTCTGTGATTGCAGTTTTACAATGAAATTTCCAAGACACATACAACTTGTCAACATTGTTCACCCCTCTGTACAACGTGACTGACAACATTACACGTTATTTCTTGGATGATGCTTGCTTTCAGCTTCCCATTAAACCATATTATATATAAAATTCACAATTTTCTAAACGGAACAACTAGTAAAACACTAACTTGCCTCGAAAACCAATCTAATTAAAATTAGCTCCACTATTACATGTGGATCTAACAGCAGCCAGTTGTAGCTCATGTCCACCAATCAAAACCTTACTTGCAGAATCATGCCAGTGATTTAAAAATAATTTGAAAATATTCCGAATTATCCTGAGGGTATACGACATGTTTCGTGTGAATTACGAATGCCTTAAAACATGTTTTATTTTATAAAATAATTTGTAATGTAAAACTGAAGACTGATTTAGTTGGGGGTTTTCATAAATAAATAAATATTTTTTAATGTAAAATTGAAGACTGATAACCCATCCCGTACGTATTGGTATGGTTCGCTGTACTGCGGCCACTAAAATAGACTCGCCCGATATTTTTAGAATTTGTATGCTCACAAATAACGTTATAAAAGGCGAAGTGTGATTGGTCAATATTTAAGTTATTATTAATACCCTCCTGTCCCGGATTTGGTCACTGGCGAAATCAGAGGCTAAGTCCGGGGTGGGCGTGCCTGAACCTCTGTGGATATGGGCACGTAAACAGTTCCCATTCCCATAAATTATTATTTACAGACGAAATGTTACCTGGACATTGGAGACTACGCAGTGTTGTTAGCAATCTGATTAAGATTAGTTCTACTGGTCTAAATAAGGCATTCGTAATTCACATGAAACATATCGTATACCCTCAGGATAATTCGGAATATTTTCAAATTATTTTTAAATCACTGGCATGATTCTGCAAGTAAGGTTTTGATTGTTGGACATGAGCTCCAACTGTCTGCTGTTAGATCCACATGTAATAGTGGAGCTAATTTTAATTAGATTGCTCGAAAACTTGCCTCTGAGCATTTATATTTAAAAACAGCATGCCCCCAGACCCCCCCCCCCCCCCCACACACACACACAGATGTCGCTCCCTTCGGGTCGTTTATATTCGGAAAATTTAATGGTGCCTTTTAAAAATAAAATTGGGACCCCCTCCTTACGAATTCCTGGATCCGCCCTGGCATTTAACATAACGTAAAGTGACGTAACGTAACATAACGTAGCGTAGCATAGCATATACGTAACAATGTAGCATTTACAATTATCCCTGATGGAACAATGCATATGTCTGTTCTAAACAAATATAATATTATATTTCTTCTTCGTTTTTTGTTTGTTTGTTTGTTTGCCTTTCTTTTCATTCACCGGCCTCGGTGGCGTCGTGGTAGGCCATCGGTCTACAGACTGGTAGGTACTGGGTTCGGATCCCAGTCGAAGCATGGGATTTTTAATCCAGATACCGACTCCATATCCTGAGTGAGTGCTCCGCAAGGCTCAATAGGTAGGCGTAAACCACTTGCACCGACCAGTGATCCATAACTGGTTCAACAAAGGCCATGATTTGTGCACATAAAAGATCCCTTGCTGTTAATCGGAAGAGTAGCCCATGTAGTGGCGACAGCGGGTTTCCTCTCAAAATCTGTGTGGTCCGTAACCATATGTCTGACGCCATATAACCGTAAATAAAATGTGTTGAGTGCGTCGTTAAATAAAACATTTCTTTCTTTCTTGCTTTCTTTTTATTCCATATGTCACTTCCCGTCCGCATTTTGTAGATTTTGCGAGTTCGGTTTCCTTGTTTCATCCCTTCAACCTTGGCATTGCTCGATCGACCTTCCGAAGGAGCTGTCTGCTCCCAAATAAATTTATTTAAGAATTTAATTTAAAATGTTTCGCCCTGCTGCCGTAGTGCGATGTGTGTTAAGACGGTCTTCAATCAGAAATATAAGGGTAGCCTGCGAAAGATGCATATGTAGTACATTTCCAAGGCATTCGCTTATCAGGTAGATTTATACCGGCTCATTACGTAAAACCGTTAATCATGTATTTCTGTATTCCAATTTCTTAAATAGACTTGCATGTAATAACTTGTTTGTTAGGGCCCAAAATTCACTGTATTACCACAGTGGTGCACTGTCCACAAGATACATGACAACCTATCACAGCAATCTCCATCCCAAATATTGCTAGAAACATATAGGTAGTCCGTACGAAGGAAGGAAATGTTTTATTTAACGACGCACTCAACACATTTTATTTACGGTTATATGGTGTCAGATATATGGTTAAGGACCACACATATATTGAGAGAGGAAACCCGCTGTCTCTACTTCATGGGCTACTCTTTTCGATTAGCAGCAAGGGATCTTTTATATGTACCATCTCACA
The DNA here is from genome assembly GCF_016097555.1 of Gigantopelta aegis. Classification (NCBI taxonomy): domain Eukaryota; kingdom Metazoa; phylum Mollusca; class Gastropoda; order Neomphalida; family Peltospiridae; genus Gigantopelta; species Gigantopelta aegis. The sequence goes on from NC_054705.1 coordinate 15,956,886, forward strand.
GACAGGATAGTACATACCACGACCTCTGTTACACCAGTTGTGGAGCACTGACTGGAACGAGAAATAGCCCAATGGGTCCACCGACGGGGATCGATCCTGAACCGACTGCGCATCAAGCGAACGCTTTACCACTGGGCTACATCCCACCCCGTAGTCCATACGAATGCTAATGAATGCTAGACAAGTCAAGTTCAACTTGCCCCAAAACCAACTCACCCCCTACTAACTCGTCCCAGTGTTTGGACAACTCGCATCAAACTTTATTGTTTGTAAATAATTGTGACGAAATTAAAAATGGATATCTACAACTTTGGTGAAATTTTATTTATTAATATTACAGTGAAACTCGCTATTAAAATAGTGTTATATTGGAGAGATCTAATAATCAATTACAATGAACTGTCAAGCCTTTCTTAACGACGTTTGTGAGTTTGTCCCTTATATCCTTAAAGGAATGATTAGGCAAGGCTTGTATTGGACTCCGACTGGTGCGCATATTCAACAATATTTAATGCACATTATTGCTTAACTCATTCCAGCCAGTGCATCATGACTGGCATAGCAAAAGCCGTGGTATGTACCACCTTATCTGTGGGATGGTGCATATAAAAGATCCCTTGCTGCTAATCGGAAAGAGTAGCCTATGAAGTGGTAACAGATTTCCTCTCTCAATATCGTGTGGTACTTAACCATATGTCTGACACCATATAACTGTAAATGAAATGGGTTGAGTGTGTCGTAAAATAAAACATTTCCTTCCTTATTGTTTAAAATATTGGTATATTTACAGTAATTAATAAAACGGTAATGATATGAGTGGATTAAACAATGTGGGGAGAGTTGACCAACAGCTGGGGCGTGTTGGTAGGAAGCAAATTGGTTTTGGGGTGAGATGACCTGCTCCCGTCTGTCCCAAGGTGAATCCCTTTTTTCATACGTACTATGGAATTTACAAGTTATTTATTTGTGAGCCAAATGTTTTCCAAACTGGACACAAAAATAGTACGTGTATGTTATTTCCAAAACACTTTTACTTTCCTTCTTACGTCAAACAATACTGAACTTATTTTAAAAAAAACAACATTTCTGTAGGAGGACACTAAATTTGAAGCTGGGTTGATGACAGAATTGTGTGAAATTAGTATGCATAGAAATAATATTCAACATTACACACTTACAGTGTTTGTGTGAAATAAAACATATCCCAAGTGAAAAATAAATAATAAATCTGTCGAAATGATAAGTATTCTTGTCAGGTTGTTTTGGGAACTGGTCAATTTGCCCCAAAACCAACTCGCCCTCTACCAACTTGTCCTAGCTGTTGATCAACTCGATGAAAACATGTTGCCAACTGGCCCCAGAGGTTGGTCAACTTGCCCCAGTTGCACCTTATTATATGCCAAAAACATTAGAACAACAAAAGGAAAACAAACACGCTTAGCTACTTGTTTACAACTATTCTGCTTCAGTTATAGTTACCTGATCAAGAAGTCACACAAACATACTATTTTGTGGCAGTAAACAGCCTTGATCCGCAAGTCAGCATTGACTATAGAGACCATTTTCATTTTCTATTGTATACTAATTAAGGAAATAAGGGTAGGCCTACAGTCTCACAAACAATGTTAAAGTAGGCATGTAATACCATAATACCGTAATGCCAATAGTCAAAACAAACCGGGAGAATAAAATACACCATCAAACTTTACAAAACGATCATTATTAATAGATCATTGTTTATCTGATATTGGGACCTTCTCAATATAAAACAAGTTTAAATCACACTCAAGTTGTCGTAATAAAGGAGTTTTACTGTAATATTATTAAATAAAAGGACACACCAAAGTTGTAGACATCCAATTTTAATGATACCGTCACAAATATTTACGGATATCAAAGTTCAGATTGGGGCGAGTTAACCAAACACTGGAGCGAGTTGAATAAAACATTTGTGGCGATTTGACCAACTGATGGGGTGAGATGGACCATGAACAAAGAAACTGCTGGATAATGGAAAATTGTGATTAAATAACTTAAATTATAATAATAATAATAATAATAATAATAATACTTTATTTAAAGAAGGTAACTCAATTAGTACAAAACTATTATCCCTCTACAAATCATATTGAAGTTCTACATTATAGCAATATATAATATAATATGTAATAATTTTATAAGCTATACAATATATACAATTATCTCGCCGTCATGTAAAATTCTTTAATCTCATTGGTTGTTTGCCGTTGGACAAATCCCTTATACCCCTGTGGGCGGAGCCAAATTCTCTTATACCCCGTCTGTAATTTCCAACAGTTTCCAGCCACCCCAGTTAATGCTAATGCAATAATTAGATTATAAATAACATTGATAATCAATCAAGTATACATAATTAATTTATTTTTACTATAAAATACACCATTTCAATACTTTTAAAAGCTGCAATGTTGAACTCGGCCACCTAATTACGGTCGTGGTGTTATTGTATTAATGCGCGATTCTTGTTTTTTTATTTTTTTTTATTTTTTATATATATTTTTTTTTTTACTACATACATTTCTGATAAAAAAAAAAGAAAAAAAAAAGAAGTTTGTTTTATTAATATCTGTTTCAGACAATTTCGTATTACAAACATTTGAAGTTAAAATCTCGTTTATCGATGGAACTATTTTTCGTCACTGGCAAGTGGTTTCGTTCGCGTCCGCGTGGTACGGCTCCGTTAATAAATTCTTAACAATTATTGTCTGGCGTTATTTTGATTATTTGGCTATATGGTTTAACATGTCGGCAAGATAAATTCGTTGTAGAAGCATCTCTCGGGGTATATGGCTTTGTATGTACCCTCTGTGTGCTCTTTTACCCCCTCGCCTTCGGCTCGGGGTAAAAGAACACACAAAGGGTACATAAAAAGCCATATACCCCGAGAGATGCTTCTACAACTTATAATGTACAAGGCAGATGTGTTTATACAACTCAGTTTTATATAGTACATGTACTTAACAATATGGACAGTGATGATTACATCTTATTAAAATAGTATTTAAGACCATTCTATTTAAATACATAAAGACTCGTAGACCGTTTGACATCAATGGACAAATTGTTCCATATATAGCAACACCCAGAGTACTGAAGACTTTTCTTGAAGTGTTCCATTTTGTGTTTTGGTGGTGAAATATTTCCCTCATTTGTGGAGCGCAAGTCATAGTTGGATTGTATTTTACTGAAAATATTTTGTAGATATGGAGGAACAGTGCTATTAAGAGATTCATAAACAAGGATAGCATTTTTGTTATTCAACCTTTTTGTCCATTGTTAGCCATTTTAATTCTTTTAAAGAGAGGATTTTAAAGGGAATCTTGTGGTTTATCCCAAATAATGCGTGCAGCTCTTTTCAATAATTTAGAAATCTGTTTGGATCTCTTTTGAAACAGTTTCCCCATGTTGTCTGGCAGTATTAAAGTACAGGCTAAATATAAGCATCAAAATACAGTAATCTTACTTTTAAGTGGCTGGTATTTTTTAATTTTTAACAGTAACATAGTTTTGGAGTTGAGCACTTTACAAATTTTTTTAATTTGTGCATGCCACTGCACAAAATAAAAAGAAATTGATGAAGATGTTTGCAAAATTAACTTTTAAACATTATTATTAAATGATGTTTCATCAAGGTCACAACCCTTACAATCAAGGATATGTTCTTGAAAAAAACTATATATATAAAATAATCCTTCATATGTGTCCATGTGGAACAGGGCTATTCCACCTGAGGGTACATAATTTGGTGTCAGGGACAAAGCTTGCCGAGTCCCTGACATCATATTGTGTACCCGAGGGTGGAATAGCCCTGTCTCACATCGATACATAATGGAGGATTATTTTTCTCCCATCCAGTAGATGAAAAACAAGCATTTTTGGAAAACGTGAAAAATCGATATTTGTTATTTTTTATCTTACAATAAAATAATCATAACCATTGAAAAGATCGTACCCAAAAATGGTTTATATTGAAAGTTTAAACCGAAAATGATAGTATAATTTCATTATGACAGCAGGTTTCCTTGTTTTTATGAAATATAAAAAGCATTCCTTGCGTTATTTTTCCGTTTACGTGAAGTCACCCAATGTTAATATCAGCTCAAACAACAGAAGTCATGTGGTCATGCAAGACCGATTTATTCCGCATGGGTTGATGTCATGGAATACGCCTGTCTTGCATGGCTAGGGATGGGAGAAATATATGGATGGATGGATGCATCTATGTATATAACGAAAAGGGCCATGGAGAATTAGAAACACTACAGCACTGCCAATTGCTCTGATCCAAAATGTATTAAAAGACACTACTGTTTTTGAATGGCAATAAATATTGTTTAAACCAAAAACCTAGGTAATGATTGTAATTATACATGATGATGTACATCATTTTTATTATTTGTATTTATTATTTTTATTTTTTTCCAGTAGAACAAATGTCAAGCGTCTGCCATGTGCACACACACTGTCTTGCCAGCAGTCATGGAGATTTTACAGCTCAGGTAACCATAGTGACCAGAAAGTTCATTAGTAGATAGCAATTATTGATGGCCACTGTGGTCCCCACTGCTGTCTTTTTATCATTAAACCCCAGAGAGTTCATTAGTAGATTGCAATTATTGATGGCCACTGTGGTCCCCACTGCTGTCTTTTTATCATTAAACCCCAGAGAGTTCATTAGTAGATAGCAATTATTGATGGCCACTGTGGTCCCCACTGCTGTCTTTTTATCATTAAACCCCAGAGAGTTCATTAGTAGATAGCAATTATTGATGGCCACTGTGGTCCCCACTGCTGTCTTTTTATCATTAAACCCCAGAGAGTTCATTAGTAGATAGCAATTATTGATGGCCACTGTGGTCCCCACTGCTGTCTTTTTATCATTAAACCCCAGAGAGTTCATTAGTAGATAGCAATTATTGATGGCCACTGTGGTCCCCACTGCTGTCTTTTTATCATTAAACCCCAGAGAGTTCATTAGTAGATAGCAATTATTGATGGCCACTGTGGTCCCCACTGCTGTCTTTTTATCATTAAACCCCAGAAAGTTCATTAAATAATAATAGGGGGCAGTATTTAGCTCTGTCGATTGAGTACTTACCTGAGGTGCTTGTGTCGTGGGATCGAACCACCTCGGTGTATCCATTCAACTCATTGGTTTTTTTTTTTTCTCATTCCAACCAGTGCACCACAACTGGTCAAAGGCTGTGGTACAAATGTATGTCCTTTCCTATCTGTGGGAAAATGCATATAAAAGATCCCTTAAATTGCTGCATTAGGAAAAATGTGGTGGTTTTTCAACTGATGACTGTCAGAATTACTAAATGTTTGACATCCAGTTGCCGATAATTGATTAATCAATGTGCTCTAGTCTGTGATAGAAATAAGTAGAATGTGTCACTAGTCCACCGGACATCTAGAAATCTGTTTGTTCACCAATAGTTTCCCTTGTTCAAATGAGTTGTTAGTTTTATTTAAGTGCAAGGACAATGTTTTTGGTTGCATAATAAATTTTAACTTGTCCATTGAGGTTCACTTTGCTTGTCCGAGCAGATTTTCACTTGTCAGGACAAAACAAACTTCAAACTTCATTAATTATAGCCATCTAATATTTTCGAACAGCCTCATGCTTCCAAAGATAGCGAAAATCCTGAGCATAGAGATTTGTATCAAGTCTCTCTATGTGGTACATGTAAATTAGAAACATTATACCCCACCGTCATTTCTATACCTCCGATGAATAGTGATTGTTCACAAGTTTAACGAATATTATGTATTATGTAAAAAAATAATTTGCCTTAATTTTAACGAAATACCCAGTATGTATTCTGTAAAATAATAATTTTTCTCTTCAAACAATACTATGGACTGTGAGTCACACGACAAACCTTGCTATAAATGCCCGTGACCCTGAGTATAAACTATAAGTACTAAATTTTATAATATGACAAGTATTAAATAATTTGCAAGTGTTTTTGTAATCAATATATTTATGATAATGTAAGGAAGAAACTTTGTAAACAGTGTCTAATTTAATGGTTAAAAAAACAATAATGGCCCAAAGTATTTTACACATTCTCATTCAACCAGTGCACCATGACTGGTATGTGCTGTCCTGTCTGTGGGATATAAAAGATCCCTTTCTGCTAATGGAAAAATGTAGTAGGTTTCCTCTCTGAAAAGGGGTGGGACGTAGCCCAGTGGTAAAGTGTTTGCTTGATGCAGTCAGTCTAGCATCGATCCCCATTGCTTGGCCTATTGGGCTATTGGGCTATTTCTCGTTCCATCCAGTGCACCCCAACTGGTATATCAAAGGTTGTGGTATGTGCTATCCTGTCTGTAAGATGGTGCATATAAAATATCCCTTACTGCTAATGGAAAAATGTAGCGGGTTTCCTCTCTAAGACTATACATCAATATTTGTTTATTTAAAGTTTTTTTTTTTCATTTTTGGTCACATTTTCACACAGTATATATATTTTTATACATACATATGATAAATGTACACTTATCAAAATTAGTTAATATAAAAAACAACAAACCTCTTGCCAACACGTCATTGAACCTCACTCGGTACTAAACACTCAAAATTTCTTATACATGGTATATATATATGGTAATAAATACTTAGATACTGTCAGTGGTGGATGACGTCAAAGATATTTATTCAGACAACTTATGGTATACACTCCATCTTTTAATAAATTCATTATATTTGATTTATTTGGAAAACATTTTTTTTTCTAATATATAATAAGAATGTATATGAATACGTCCATATTAATTACCAAATGTTTGACATCCAATAGCTGATGATTAATCAACCTATGTACTCTAGTGGTGTCGTTAAACACAACAAACTTTTTGTACCTTTAAATTTATGTTTCATTTTGACAGAGCCCAGCTGCTTCAAGATTGTTTTACCGGCTCTGTCCCCGACAATGGAGACCGGGACCATCGCGAACTGGCAGAAGAAGGAGGGGGACAAAGTGTCGGAAGGTGACTTGCTGGCAGAAATTGAAACGGACAAAGCTACCATGGGGTTTGAATCTTCAGAAGAAGGATACCTCGCAAGGATTTTTATTGAAGCCGGAACAAAGAACGTACCATTAGGAAAGGTGGGTAGATATATATATAATTATGTTCCACCTGTTTTATTAGAGCCTGTATGGATCATTTACCTGGATCCGCCCCTCCACCAAAAGATTAAAAACGAAGAAAACACAAAAAACACACAAAGAAAACACAAAAAACCCACAAAGAAAACAAAAGACAATGCCTGTAAGACATTTATACTTAATTATTTTGTTCGAACATTTTGGCTGGGGAATTAATAGCAGTGGTAAAAAATATTACTTTATTTTACTAAGCTAATGAGTGAGAATACATAACAAACTTTATTTCTTTGTTAGATTCCTTTCATTTTAACTTATTTTCATGCTTATTTCCAATTAAGGTTCAAGCACGCTGTCCTGGGCACACACATCAGCTATCTGGGCTGTCTGTCCAGGACAGTGGGTTAGTTGTTAGTTGGTTAGTGGTTAGTGAGAGAGAAGAGGGTGTAGTGGCCTTACACCTACCCATTGAGCCCTTAAGAACTCGCTCTGGGTTGGAGCTGGTATCGGGTTGCGAACCCTGTACCTACCAGCCTGTAGTCCGATGGTTTAACTACTGCGCCACCGAGGCCGGTTGTTAGATTAAGAAAAATAGATGATAAATTAGTAAACAAAAGAAAGTAGATTACCCTCATTCTCCTCCCCACCCCACCCGTAGTTCTACTGTTATTAAACACTTTAAACCAAGGGTTATTATCACCATCGTATACATGTAATACACTTTATACTTCTGTATGTACCCGGTACTATTTTTAATGTGTTGGGACAGGCATTTATTCAGGATTTTTCTCCAGGTTCCCATGTCCCATGAGATTAGAAAAATTTACTGGGATATTTTTTCACCATGTTAAATTAATTTATTAGAACAGACATAATTAAATATATACATGCACATGTTTATTGGGAATTTCTAGTATAGAAATTGGGCATTTTCAGTGCCACTTTCTTTTGGGAGGGGGGCTATGTTCGATCACTACTAAATGCCTGGATGAATCCTTGTGGGGTGTTATTGGACATTCCTTTCTTCCACTGTTTGTTTGTTTGTTTTTTCAGTTGCTGTGTATCATTGTTTCCGATGAGGCGGATATCGCATACTTCAAAGACTACGTTCCCAAGCCCGAGGATGATCAAATCCCATCTGGGGACAAAGCACCGGAAGTGGCAGCTCCCACCCCACAGGCAGCAGCACCCCCACAGGCAATGGCTCCTCCACCCCCACAGGCTGCAGCCCCTCCGCCACCCCCTCCTAGAGCTGCACCTACATCACCCGCACCCAGTTCTGCCGGTGGTAGAGTGTTTGCGACGCCGTTTGCCAAATCACTGGCTGCAGAAAAAGGAATTGATCTTGCGGTAAGTAGCATGACATTCTCTTTTGTAAGGGGCATGACGTAGTCCAGTGGTAAAGCTTTCACTTGATGCGCGATCGGTCTGGGATTGATCCCCGTCGGTGAGCCCATTCGGCCTTTTCTCTTTCCAGTCAGTGCACCACAACTGGTACATCAAAGGCCGTGGTATGTGCTATCCTTGTCTGTGGGATGGTGCATATAAAAGATCCCTTGCTGCTAATCGAAAAGAGTAGCCCATGAAATGGTGACGGCAGGTTTCCTCTCAATATCTGTGTGGTCCTTAACCATATGTCCGATGCCATAAATAATATGTGTTGAGTGCGTCGTTAAATAAAACATTTCTTTTTTCTCTGTTGTAAGGCTTAGCCAGTGGCAGAATTTAACTTGGTTGATAATTAAATAAAGTTTGTTTTGTCTAATGACACCACTAGAGCATGTTGATTTATTAATCATCGCCTATTGATGCCAAATGTTTTTTAATTTTGACATATAGTCTTACTGAGGAAACGCGCTTCATTTTTTTCATTAGTAGCAAGGGATCTTTTATATGCACCATCACACAGACAGGATTGCACATACCACGGCCTTTGGTATACTAGTAATGGTGCATTGGTTAGAGCAAGAAATATCTGTAGCTCAACTGGCATTGATCCAAAACCGACCGTGCATCAGGTGACCGTTTTACCATTGGGCTACGTCCCATGCTCCGATTGATAGAGTGCTTGGGGAATAAGATCGAATCCCCTCAGTAGACACAGTGTGACTGTTTTTGTGGGGTTTTTCCAGTCAGACTGGTATATAAAAAATATGGTATGCACTGTCCTGTCAATGGGAAAGTGCCTTGCTGCTAATGGAAAAATGTAGTGGATTTCCTTTCAAGACTACGAGTTACAAAATTTTACCAAATGTCTCACATCGAACAACAGGTTAATTAATCAATGTGCTCTAGTGGTGCTGTTAAACAAGACCAACATTTAACTTTTTCTCTGTCATAAGTTTCTTGTTAAAGAGAGAGTCCTGAGTTTTCAGCCACTTTTGATTTCTTTCTGACTAATGGAACCTTTTAAATGACTTGTATCACTCATTAAATACATTATCTTTAGAATGGCAGTTCTGGTATCTAGATTGTAGCTAGAATCAGACCTCATTACAACGATGTCGTAGGATTGAATCACCTCGGTGGATCCATTCAACTGATTTGGTTTTTTCTCGTTCCAACCGGTGTACCACAACTGATCAAAGACCGTGGTATGTGCTTTCCTGTCTATTGGAAAGTGCATATAAAAGATCCCTTGCTGCATTAAGAAAAATGTTTCCTCTGATGACTACATACCAGAATTACCAAATGTTTGACTTGCAATAGTCGATGATTAATTAATCAGTGTGCTCTAGTGGTGTCGTTAAACAAAACAAACTTGAACTTTCATAACAACGATCATGTTTGGGCTATGGTTACGTAATTGTAAGTGATATTAACTGATTGTCTTAATTGTTTGTTTTTTGTTTTTATTTCAGGAAGGGGGGGGGGGGGGGGGGGGTGGGGAGGGGAATAGGGATACACTATTTCTCTTGTTTTTATAATAATTACATAAATTTACCTCTCCTGCAGCTTGTGTCTGGTACTGGCCCTGAAGGACAGGTCCGTGCTGATGATGTTCTCGGTTTTCAGCCTGGAGCAGCACCCCCTGGTTCTGCCCCTGCGATGGCCGCTGTTCCTGGTGCAACATACACAGATTTACCCCTGTCCAACATCAGACAGGTTTGAGCATTTACTTTTATTAGAATTACAAACTGACCACTGTTATTTCATTTTATCTCTTCTGATTGGACAACTTGGTATAAAGACTGAATGTTGTCAATAAACTTCAGAAAATGACATCGTTATGTTAAAACCGGCCTCGGTGGCGTCGTGGTAGGCCATCGGTCTACAGGCTGGTAGGTACTGGGTTCGGATCCCAGTCGAGGCATGGGATTTTTAATCCAGATACCGACTCCAAACCCTGAGTGAGTGCTCCGCAAGGCTCAATGGGTAGGTGTAAACCACTTGCACCGACCAGTGATCCATAACTGGTTCAACAAAGGCCATGGTTTGTGCTATCCTGCCTGTGGGAAGTGCAAATAAAAGATCCCTTGCTACCAATCGGAAGAGTAGCCCATGTAGTGGCGACAGCGGGTTTCCTCTCAAAATCTGTGTGGTCCTTAACCATATGTCTGACGCCATATAACCGTAAATAAAATGTGTTGAGTGCGTCGTTAAATAAAACATTTCTTTCGTTATGTTAAATTACGTCTTTACGAAAAATAGGTCATGGAAAAAATGTCAAAAACTGATCTATGTGTAATTTGTAGCTAAATAAATTGTGTTGTTTGTAATTTTAAGAATTGTTTTTCAATAAATGTATTGTGTACTGTACGTCTGTCAAAACTTAATTTCATTATTTGTGTTGTAGGTTATAGCCAAGCGACTGACTCTGTCTAAACTTAATTTCATTGTTTGTGTTGTAGGTTATAGCCAAGCGACTGACTCTGTCTAAACTTAATTTCATTGTTTGTGTTGTAGGTTATAGCCAAGCGACTGACTCTGTCTAAACTTAATTTCATTGTTTGTGTTGTAGGTTATAGCCAAGCGACTGACTCTGTCTAAACTTAATTTCATTATTTGTGCTGTAGGTTATAGCCAAGCGACTGACTCTGTCTAAACTTAATTTCATTGTTTGTGTTGTAGGTTATAGCCAAGCGACTGACTCTGTCTAAGCAGAGTATTCCGCATTACTACTTAACGATTGACGTTAACGTCGACAAAGTGCTCAGGTGAATTTTGAACTTAGCAATATTTATTCAGCTTTGTTTGTAATAGTTTCGATCCTTTGATTCTGTCTGTCTGTGTCTGTCTGTGTTTCTGTCTGTGTGTGTTTTTAATAGTTTTGATCCTTTGATTCTGTCTGTGTGTGTTTGTGTTTCTGTCTGTATGTTTGTCTGTATGTCTGTCTGTTTGTCTGTCTATCACAGGCCCTCAGATTTCATTGAAACGTTTGTGTCAGTAAAATGACAGAACCGAAATTTCTATTCCCATGATTATTATATCGAGAATGACTATTCAACAAAAATCATATAATTATATATAATTATTTAAAAAAAAAAAAAATTCAATGGGTTCCCATGATCACAAGGCACGGCACCAAATAAGAGTTTCCCATGAAATGTGAAATCCAGTGTCCTGCTATCACTGTGGATCAAATGTCACAATAAACATTTGGAATTTGGGATTTATCCAGGCATTCTGTGGTATCGAACATATGTTGTAGGCCCCTTCTCAAAAAATATCTGGCACTGAAAATTCCCAGTTTGATTAGTAAATGTTTAAAAATCATGTCTGTTAATTTGATTTAACAATGGTGCATTCCATCATTCAGTCCAGCCAGTGCACCACGACTGGTACATCAAAGGCCGTGGTATGTGCTATCCTGTCTGTGGGATGGTGCATAAGAACTAAATACAGCTCTCTTTCAGTTTTTGTCCATGTTAAAACCATAGGTACTGGGTTCAGATCCCAGTTGAGGCATGGGATTTTTAATCCAGATACCGACTCCAAACCCTGAGTGAGTGCTCCGCAAGGCTCAATGGGTAGGTGTAAACCACTTGCACCAACCAGTGATCCATAACTGGTTCAACAAAGGCCATGGTTTGTGCTATCCTGCCTGTGGGAAGCGCAAATAAAAGATCCCTTGCTGCTAATCGGAAAGAGTAGCCCATGTAGTGACGACAGCGGGTTTCCTTGCAATATCTGTGTGGTCCTTAACCATATGTCTGACGCCATATAACCGTAAATAAAATGTGTTGAGTGCGTCGTTAAATAAAACATTTCTTTCTTGTCCATGTTAAGTGGGAGACGAAAAGACTTCAGTACCAGTACTGCACATTTCTCCCTTTATTTGAATTAAGGGGCGGGGTGTATCTCAGTGGTATAGCACTTGCTTGATGCACAGTTGGTTTAGGATCGATCCCCGTCGGTGGCCCCATTGTGCTATTTCTCGTTCCAGCCAGTGCATCACGACTGGTACATCAACGGCCGTGGTATGTGCTATCCTGTCTATGGGATGGTGCATATAAAATATCCCTTGCTGCTAATCAAAAAGAGTAGACCATGAAGTAGCGACAGCAGGTTTCCTCCCTCAATATCTGTGTGGTCCTTAACCATATGTTCGACGCTATATAATCGTAAATGAAGTGTTGAGTGTGTCGTTAAATAAAACATTTCCTTCTTCTATCGTTCAGTTGCCTAAAACCCCCATCCTAATTATGGTTAAGTCATGCTAATTGTCTCGATTCCATCAGCCATGGGTCACTGCTGAAAAATCCTGGATTAATTAATCCCTGATAATGAATTTTGGTGTGGCCAGTTTTCAGATATATGGAGTATTTGCTTGAAAATCATTAAAAAATGGTTAATGTAAGGAATATTTTATTAGCTAAATACTAAATGTTTTATCTATTGGTAGCGTGGTATTGCTATCCTGTCAGTGGGATAGTACAAATAAAAGATCCCTTCTGATATTATGTTATTTTCCCGTTACAACCAGTGCACCACAACTGGTATATTATAGGACGTGTTATGTGATGTCCTGTCCAGTGGGTAAGTGCATATAAAAGATCCCTTGCTACTAATGAAAAAAAATAGCAGGTTTCCTCTCCAAGACTACATGTATATGTCAAAATTACTAAATGTTTCACATACATTATTGCAGATGATTAATAAATCAATGTTCTCTAGTGGTGTTGTTCAACAAAAAATCTCTCTCTCTCTCTCTCTCTCTCTCTCTCTCTCTCTCTCTCTCTCTCTCTCACACGTGTCACACACACACACACACACACACACACACACACACAATCTTCACTTGTGTATCTGTCTGCTTGTTGTTTTAAATCAATTGTATTATTTTGTCTGCAATGTAAAATTTGTAATTGTCAAATGTAGGGAGAGACCTTAATATAGGCATCGCCTGTTGGCCAATCCCCAACATTAATACAAATGTTACTAAATATTGTTTAAAAAAACCAATTACTCTACCAGACCAAGTATGATTGATTCAAACTAATGTGTGAATATAAACCTAAAGTAATTGCCTGCCCGGCAGTACGACAGATAAAATATCTCCCTGCCTGTGCTGACGTTGACAGGCAAAAACCAGTCGGAATGGCAGTATTTCAACCCCTGTCGTCTAATAAGAAAGCAAGAATGAAACTTGAATTCTTGTTTTATATTCAACATACCCTGACCTCAAACTACTGGCATTTTCACCCTACAATAGTCTACTGGTCTGAACATCTCAAGGGGCCGGATTTAGCTCAGTCGGTAGAGTGCTCGCTTGAGGTGCTTGCGTCGCAGGATCGAACCACCTCGGTGAATCAATTCAACTGATTGGGTGTTTTTTCGTTCCAACCAGTGCACCACAACTGGACAAAGGCCGTGGTATGTGCTTTCCTGTCTGTGGGAAAGAATATGTAAAAGATCACTTGCTGCATTTGGAAACCTGCCATGGACAGAATTTTTTGGTGAAGTCAGGTTATGCCCACGACAGGCATGCTTGAACAGTTCTGTGATGGAAGCATGCCAAAAATTACACCCACCCACACCCACATTAGGAAAAATGTAGCAGGTTTCCTCCGATGACTACGAATCAGAATTACCAAATGTTTGATATCCAATAGCCGATGATTAATTAATCAATGTACTCCAGTAATGCCATTAAACAAAACAAAGGGTTTTTTAAAGGTTTTTTTAACATTTCTACAGCCAGTGAGATGGCTTAAAATCCTTCCAATGTGTCCTTTGCTTCAAATTTTCTACATTTTGTGATTAAAATTTGTACACCATGTAAAATGCAAGCAAGTCAAGATTCGGGCTATAAGTTAATCATTCTTTTCGTTTCATTTCAGGCTTAGACAAGAGTTTAACAAATCGCTGGAAAAAAATAAGATCAAACTGTCAGTCAACGACTTTATAATTAAAGCGTCGGCCTTGGCGTGTAAAAAGATTCCTGAAGCGAACTCATCATGGCAAGATTCATTTGTCAGGCAGTGAGTTTTTGTTAGCAAGCTTTATCGCTGATCTGTTGTGAAATTATGTTTTGGGTGATAGGGTCTTCACGAGTCCACAATACTCGAGGGTCAAACTCGACCCGGACCCGAGTACTCGACACTTACACCAGATGATGATCAGACTAAGAAATAAAGTAAAATAGTATTACGCATCTTAATTCGAATGTTGAACATGGATGCAAAATCATGCCATTGTATTGCATTTAGAAACCAGTTGATACGTTCAGTATTGTGACAGACAGATGGCTGGCCAGATAAAAAAGAGAAACTAGCACAGATATTCGAGTCCTGTGAATGGACTCGAGTCTTGTTAGACTTGGCCTGAGTACTCGTGCAGAGCCTATTGGGTTATCATGTTACAATGTGCAGGGGTGCAGAAATGGCAAATATATAACTAGCCCGCCGGACCAGAACCAACTAAATGTTTTTAGCCCACCAGAATTTCTACTAGTCCGCCAATCTATAGAACAATATATTATTAACAATATTATAATATACACTGTGTTCACTTCAGATGTAATATATAGGTATACTGACAACACATTATTAATAAGACTTGGTAAGTGATCAACATCACATATCAAACAAAAAAAAACAAAAAAAGAAGAGATAGTCGGGCTAGTAGTTGCATTTTTTAAATCGTCCGTAGGAAGTTTTACTGGCATTTGGCGAGCGTGCGAGTACTTTCTGCAGCCCTGAATGGGCCACTATTGGACATTTGTTTACAGAAAAAGAGGCAAGATTTATCTCCGTCGATAAAGAGTGCTTGCCTAACATGCTTAGGTCATAACTACCAGTTACCTACTCTCAAATATTGTCTGCTGTGCATGGACACACAAGATTACTTAAGAATATTTTCAGACATTATAATAAATACATAAATTTTTTTTATGTCTTAATAAATCCCTATCTTACTGATTAGCTATAATATAATTCGAAATTAGATACAGAGATGAACATTTCCTGGATTTCAAAAATTCTCTGTACAGTGTTTCCAAAATGTTCTATATTCTTCATCCAAAACTTGCTTTGCTTCCATTATGAAGAGGTTGTCATTTTAGATCTTTGAGCAACCCTAACTCTAAGCTGTAGTTTCCGTACTCATTCACCAGTATTAAAATTTCCAGATTTTATTCTTTGTAATTCACTTTCTAGGCTCGTAGCAAATATTTTCCCAGATAAACTATATTGAATGTTATTCCAAAATACTATTGGATTAAAAAAATAACACATATACTAAATGGGTTTTTTCAGATACAACTCTGTAGACATCAATGTTGCTGTGGCAACAGATAGCGGTCTCATCACTCCAATAGTTTTTCGTGCGGACGCCAAGGTAAAATATTGTTACCTTTATGCAAGTTGGCGGGCAAGACATAGTCCAGTGATAAAGCGCTCGCTTGATGCACGGTCAGTTTGGGATCAATCCCCATCAGTAGGCCCATTGGGCTATTTCTTGCTCCATCCAGTGCACCAAGACTGGTACATCAAAGGTCATGGTATGTGCTATCCTGTATATGGGATGGTGCATATAAAAGATCCCTTGCTGCTAATTGAAAAGAGTAGCCTATAAAGTGGCGACAGCGAGTTTCCTCTCTCAATATCTGTGTGGTCCTTAACCATGTGTCTGACGCCATATAACCATAAATGAAATGTGTTGAGTGTGTCGTTAAATAAAACATTTCCTTCCTTCCTTCCCTCAATATCTGTGTGGTCCTTAACCATGTGTCTGACACCATATAACCATAAATGAAATGTGTTGAGTGCGTCATTTAATAAAATATTTCCTTTCCTTTCCTTTATGCAAATTGTTGTTACAGCTGTACCATGTTTTATCAGTGAGAAAGAATCAGTCAGTGGAATCATTGCATTGTTGCATTGCAATTATATCCTCATCTGGGTGGGACATGGCCTAGTGGTAAGGCACATGCCTGAGACATGGTTAGTTTAGCATCGATCTCTGTTGGTGGACCCATTGGGCTATTTCTCATTCCAGTCCGTGCACCATGTCTGGTACATGTATATTAATTGCCATAGTATGTGTTATCCTGTCTGTATGTCAGAATTACCAAATGTTTGACATACAATAGCTGATGGTTAGTAATTCATTGTGCTTTAGGGGCCGTCCATAATTTTCAACATTTTCACAAGTGTACAAAGAGTACACTTTTGACCACCCCCTCCCCCCCTTCCCCCCCTAAAATTGTACATCCCCAAATGAAAAATGTTGATCGACATTTTTCGTTTTAAAAAAGTGTACGCTGGCCCCTCAACCCCCTCCCCCCGCGTACAGTTTGGACGCTTGTGAAAATGTTGAAAATTATGGACGGCCCCTTAGTGGTGTTGTTAAACAAAACAAACTTTAACTTTTCAAAAACCTTTGACCAAGTATTGAAATAACCACATGCTAGACACCAAACACGGATCAGCCATCTTTTATTATTATTACTTCAGGGCTTTAAATTGCACCAAAATTGAGGCCATAATGAGTGTGTCCCAAGTAAGATTTCGCAAAATAAGCAAACCCAAATTAAGTTCAAACATGCTAACTTCAAAATATTTTACCTAAAAAATCAATGGGATGTTAAATTGTAATTAGATTAAAATAAGTTGAAATGCATTTTTGAATATGTACAACTATTTATTAGCTATTATTAACATTACTGCCCTGAAAAGACCTTGATATGCTCAGAACAGACAAAAAGGCTACTGTACCCAAATTAGTGAGATCTAATGCCCTGTTATTTAATATTTGAAATTTTCTGGATATGTGGTGATTTTTTTTTTTTTCAGGGCATGTCTAATATTAATTAAACTAATGTTAAAAAACCATTTCATTTCATTTAATGTCTGGAACGTTTTCTAATTAAGTGATTAAATTTTTTTTTTCAGGGCTTGTCTAATATCAATCAAGATGTTGTTTCCTTAGCTGCACGAGCGAGAGAGGGTAAACTTCAACCCCACGAATTCCAAGGAGGTACCTTCACAATCTCCAACCTCGGCATGTTCGGAATAAAACACTTCGCTGCTGTTATTAACCCACCGCAGGTAAAAACAAAATTCATAGAGATTGTGTGTTCGGAATCTTTCAAGTCAGATTCAGAATTGTTGTATAGGTGCACTTATAAAATATGCGGTCAGTTTGGGATCGATCCCCATCAGTGGGCCCATTGGGCTATTTCTCGCTCCAGCCAGTGCACCACGACTGGTACATCAAAGGACGTAGTATGTGCTTTCCTGTCTATGGGATGGTGCATATAAAAGATTCTTGCTGCTAATCGAAAAGAGTATCCCATGAAGTGGCGACAGCAGGTTTCCTCTCTCAATATCTGAGTGGTCCTTTAACCATATGTCTGATGCCATATAACCATAAATGAAATGTGTTGAGTGCGTCGTTAAATAAAACATTTCTTTCTTTTTGTATAAAACGTGGGGGCAGAATTTAGCTCAGTCGGTTGAGCGCTCACTAGAGGTGCTTACATCGCAGGATCGAACCACCTTGGTGGATCCATTCAACTGATTGGGTTTTTCTCGTTCCAACCAGTGCACCACAACTGGTTAAAGGTCATGGTATGTGCTTTTCTGTCTGTGGGAAAGTGCATATAAAATATCCCTTGCTACTAATGGAAAAATGTAGCAGGTTTCCTCTGATGACTACCTGTCAGAATGACCAAATGTTTGACAAGCAATAGCCGATGATTAATTAATCAATGTGCTCTAGTGGTGTTGTTAAACAAAAACAAACAAACTCTTGTAAAATATATACACCAAGAGGTACAAGAGGTGAGGTAAAATACCATCCTCAGTCGTGCAGTGGTTAAAGGGACGGTCCTGAGTTTGCTGCAGTTGTTAAAATAGTGCTAACAAATGTATTAAATACATTTTTCTGTATAAAATTTTAGTGAATCTACAGGGTTTAGGCTAAAGTCTATAAACTATTAGCAATTTGGCGAATTTGCTAAGGCAATCTGTCACCAAATTCAGGTTTAGTTTAGCCAAACAGCAAAATTGGTGGAACATCTATAGTCAATATTCTTATTTGAAGACCAAATCCAGTTTGTACTGTATACTAACAATTATTACGATGATCAGAAACACATTGAACATATGCCTTTATGCCATCAGATTTAAGGTTGGTAGGTACTGGGTTCATTACCCACTTGAGGCACTGGGGGATTTTTGATTTTTGTACTGGCTCCAACTCTGAGTGAGTACACTCCTAGAGTCATTGACCGGCCTTGGTGGCGTCGTGGCAGGCCATCGGTCTACAGGCTGGTAGGTACTGGGTTCGAATCCCAGTCGAGGCATGGGATTTTTAATCGAGATACCGACTCCAAACCCTGAGTGACTGCTCCGCAAGGCTCAATGGGTAGGTGTAAACCACTTGCACCGACCAGTGATCCATAACTGGTTCAACAAAGGCCATGGTTTGTGCTATCCTGCCTGTGGGAAGCGCAAATAAAAGATCCCTTGCTGCCTGTCGTAAAAAGAGTAGCCTATGTGGCGACAGCGGGTTTCCTCTAAAAAACAGTGTCAGAATGACCATATGTTTGACGTCCAATGGCCGATGATAAGATAAAAAAATCAATGTGCTCTAGCGGCGTCATTAAATAAAACAAACTTTACTTTACTTTTCCTAGAGTCATTGGGGAGATGTACTTCTACACTCATTGGGGAGGTGTACTCCTAGACTCATTGGGGAGGTGTACTCCTAGACTCATTGGGGAGGTGTACTCCTAGACTCATTGGGGAGATGTACTCCTAGACTCATTGGGGAGGTGTACTCCTAGACTCATTGGGGAGCTGTACTCCATGACTCATTGGGGAGGTGTAAGGCCATATACAGTGTATACAGAGTTTAACCTGCTGCATGGTTGTGTGTCGCCCGAGGGGATTGTTACCTGGAAGGCACTGCAGATGATGTGTACTCCGGGCTTGGGTGATATCAGTATCAATGTTTTTAAAGAGTTTTTCTTTTCTAAACTAGATCTGTTTCTTAGCTTGATCTTTTATTATAATGACCATGATATAATTGGCTTTTTCTTTTCTAAACTAGATCTATTTCTTAGCTTGAGCTTTTATTATTATGTTATAATTGGCTTTTTCTTTTCTAAACTAGGCTTGTATTCTGGCTGTGGGTGGAGCAGACAAGAGACTTGTTGTGGACGAGAACTCGGAGAATGGGTTAGTATCAACAACTTCTTGTGCTTTTTGTATATACAGTGAAACCCCTCTAAACCAGGACACTCTCGGGACCAAGTCAAATGTCCAGGTGTTTAGAGGTATCCGGTTTAGAGAGGTTAAGTTCTGTACAGATTTTTAAAAAGGGACAGTGAAAAATGTCCGGTTTTAAGGGAATTCTGGTTTATAGAGGGTCCGGTTTTGAGAGGTTTTACTGTAATAAGAAATATAGAATTAGTTGTACCAGGGTTTCTGCCAGAGGGTAACATGGGTATGCCACCATACCCAAATGTTTTGGCAGATTTTATTTTTTAAGTTAAGTTTTTGACAAAATTAAATACTCTTATCATTACTGTTTGATTTCTTAACCCTAACCTCAAACTTAATCCATTTTCTTTCTGGGGGAGGCCCCCCAATATCCACTGTTGACTGTAGTTCAGGGGTGGGAATTCTCCTCGAATCCGCTTTTTCCTCTCATGGAACATTGAGTTTCCTCATATTTCAATTATGTTTGCCTCCAAAATGTGTCAGATTGCACAGATTTTAACCTAGGATTTCAACAATTTCCCGGACCCCTCTAGATTTCCTCTTTGTTTTTTTACAGTTCACTAATTCCCACCCTTGGTACAAGGTAGTTGCATTCAATTCTATAGTGCCATACCTAAAAATGTCTTTCTGGCAGAAACACAGTACTAATACACCAGTGTAATATCAGTTTTCTCCATGAGCAGAATCAAAGGAGATCTGAAGGTCACTCTCCTGAAATGGTACTGGACCAGCAATCACACGAAGTTTCGAGTTTAATTTATAAATTTGTTTTATTGAAAGGTAATCAGTTTTCTGCTCTTCTGAAAGGTATGTGTGGAGGGGGGTGGGAGTCACCACTCACCTTTCTTGGCGAAGACAGTTATATTGTTCTGTTATGTTTTGTTATTTGAGGTGAGGTGGCAATACGGTAGCACTGTTGAGGTATACAATTGACTGCAGGGCTAGCTCAGAGTTAGTAGAAAATTTCGCCGAATTACCTATTGAACTTCAAAATTTACAGAAACCCATTATTTTCTGACAGAATGTCAATTATTATATGACATTATTTTGCCTAATTTAAATAAAATTTGCCAGTTGCTTTTAAAATTTGCAATTGACGAATCTGACAAGTGCCAGAGGTTAGCACCTGGACTGCACCTCATAACATTTCCACAGAAAATATATCTTGATTTTTTTTTTTTTTTCTGTACCCTCATTCAGATAAACAGATTTCTTTTTCCTAAGATGTAAAAAAAATATAATTTTGAGCTAATACAAACATAAAAACAAATGTAGAATGTTGTTGAGCTGCCACAAAGTTCAGAAAGATCATAACCAAGTATGATATAAGACTTGTAGATATTAAGGTTGCACACTGGTATCCATTTTTGTTTGCATTTCAGTGCAATTTTTATTGAGGAAGAATTACAGTTGTACAGTTTTTCTTATCGAATCAGGGCATAAAATTTGGCACGAATGATTAATTATGCAATTAAAAGATAAATACACAATTCTTTCACAAAGTGAGCTGAAAATATTGTTTATAAATATTTGAGGCCAGTTGTAAAGTTTGTATTATCAACTAGAAAAATGGCCATTATTTGTCATCGCACAAGTTAAAAGTCTACTTTGTTTTTGGGAATTAGTGTGGCACACTTATAAGGCTGTGACCGGCCTCGGTGGCGTCGTGGCAGGCCATCGGTCTACAGGCTGGTAGGTACTGGGTTCGGATCCCAGTTGAGGCATGGGATTTTTAATCCAGATACCGACTCCAAACCCCGAGTGAGTGCTCCGCAAGGCTCAATGGGTAGGTGTAAACCACTTGCACCGACCAGTGATCCATAACTGGTTCAACAAAGGCCATGGTTTGTGCTATCCTGCCTGTGGGAAGCGCAAATAAAAGATCCCTTGCTGCCTATCGGAAGAGTAGCCCATGTAGTGGCGACAGCGGGTTTCCTCTCAAAATCTGTGTGGTCCTGAACCATATGTCTGACGCCATATAACCGTAAATAAAATGTGTTGAGTGCGTCGTTAAATAAAACACTTCTTTCTTATAAGGCTGTGTTATTTATTTCAGAACATGACAGAACTTTATTCACTAAGAACACCATCAGAGTTACATTTGAGGTGGTTTACAAACATTTCAGCAGTACACTGCTTAAAGAATAATACAATCAAACATTTAAATAATTAAATAAATAAATTTACACTTACATGTAGTTAATCACTTTCACTAAGGTACACAATAAAATTTATTACCCCAGCAGGCAGTCATAACGGGGAAAATAAAAATCATAATTTCTCACTGAATAATTATCATGCATTGGTTTAACATACATGTACAATACCATTGGACGATTTGACGCCAGCAAACCAGTCACCTTGTCGGTACTAAATATGACGTCATCATGATTTGGCAGCACACACACAATGATGTCACATAGTTTAAAGCATTTGTGTTTAAGTCTTTCTGGTTTTAGTGTTAAATTTGTAATAAAATGGTGGTTTATTAGAGATTTTTTTTTTTACATAGAATATATAGAACTTTGGGTTTTGAGAATTATCTGTGAATCATGAATAAAATACAAAGTTCAAGCAATACCCAGAATAGTAAAGTAGTTTACATCATATCTGTATACATGGACGTGTAGCCGATGTAGGCTATATAAAAACATAAAGGCTTTTAAAAACACACAAATAGCTGGGGTAATAAATAGAATAACAAATTCGGTACCAGTTATTATCAAATTTATATCCCTTGTGACATAATTTTCACTCGGGACATAAATTTGATAATAACTGGTAACTGATTTATTATTCTCTATATATGTACATGTAATATAATCAAACTTACAAATAAGTAACTTACGAAAGATAATTTTTTAAAGCACCTATTTAATCAAATTAATAAATGTACATAATTTCTTTATATTTGATATTTTTGGGGAGTTAAATAGCTGACTTTATTTAAAGGTGTTGTGTCTTATATAAAATATTTGTTTAGATATGTACTTCTGTAGAATGGGGACACTGAAATAAATAATGGAACTCATCACCTAGTGCAATGTTACACTTACAGAGAGGACATATTCTATCCTCTTTTTTTTCAATGTTCTGCCATCTGCCTGTTTCAATTGGTAGATAATGATTGTTAGTTCTGAAATGGCTAAAAATAATGTGAAGTTTTGTTTTAAATATCCTGTAGGTAATGCATTTTGGATAAGAGTTTTAAGTTATCATTCCAAGCTTGTAGGTATTAATCTCTTAGTCATTCATAAACTGTCAAGGTTTCTGTCAGAGGGTAAAATGGGTATAGCACCATCATGCATACCCAAATTTTGTTGCATATTTTTTTAATAAATTAACCTTTTGACAAAATTAATTACTCTTATCATTACTGTATGATTTTCTTAATCCTAACCCTAGATTTAACCCATTTTCTTTCTGGGGGAGACCCCCATACCCGTTGCCTGTGGTTGCATTCAATTCCATAGCACTATACCCCACATATTTTTTCTAGCAAAAACACTGTGTATGTAATGCATTTGGATAAGAGTTTAAGTTATCATTCCAAGCTTCTGATGCCATATAACGATAAATAAAATGTGTTGAGTGCGTCGTTAAATAAACATTTTATTCCAAGCTTGTAGGTATTAATCTCTTAGTTGTTCATATACTGTATGAATAAAATCTTTTTTATTTAAAATGTTTTCAGATACAGATCTGCGACTGTGATGACAGTGACTCTGAGCTGTGATCACAGAGTGGTGGACGGTGCAGTCGGGGCCCAGTGGTTAGCAGAGTTCAAAAAACTGTTGGAGAAACCAGAGAACATGTTGTTATAATACCTCTGATCTTAGACCATTGTTTGTTTTAACATTGTTTTAGCGTTAAGGACTTCAACACAAGCACGTTGGGTTTTGTGCTGAAGAACTGAATCACAAGTTGCATATTTATAGCATATTACCCGATAAACGAGCTTCCATTTCGTATCATGTTGTTTATGTCCCGAGTGAAATAATTTTCAGTTGTCACAAGCTTTTGCGAGTGACAATGAAAATGATTTCACAAGCAAAATAATCATGATACGAAATGATAGCGGGTTTAATATTCTATTTATTACCCCAGCGGTCACTCATAACAGGGAAAATATTTTCCATATTTTCTCAGTGAGAAATATTCTGCATTGGTCTAACGAACAATACTATTGGACAATTTGACGCTTACAAACCAATGACCTTGTCGGTACTAAATATGACGTCATCACGATTTGGCAAACACAATATGATGTCATGTAGTTTAAAGAGTTTGCACTTATGGCTCTCTGTTTTTTTGTGTTAAATTTATAACAAAATGTCATTTTAATGAAATTCCTTATAGATTTTGTAGCAGAAAAAGAGAACTCTTGTTTTTGAAAATTATCTATGAACTTTATTAAATTACAAAATTATAGCAATTCTCAGAACAGTGTGTAAAGTGGTTTACATCGTTTCTATACAGGTTGGCATTTGTGCATGTGCATCGAAAATAAAGGCTATTAGAGAAAAAATAGCTGAGGTAATAAATAGAATAACAAACTCGGTACCATTTATTATCAAATGTATGTCCCTCGTGAAATAATTTTCACTCGGGACATAAATTTGATAATAACTGGGAACTCATTTATTATTCTCTATATATTACCCATAATCAATTTTAATTTATACCACTCAACTCGTTTGGTTGATGTTCCTGTAAGGTTGTAGTGCTCCAGTCGATGACGTCATCGTGTGATGTCAAAATGTTATGTCTCACTTGGCGTTCCAGTGGGAAATATCACTTTGATATGTACCAAGATATTTGTATCCATATTGGGTAATAATTCCAGATATCTCTGTAATATTAACAATTAACAGGTTTCTTCAGGAGAAAATTAAACTAAAGCTGGGACACTGTTTGAGAACCTGGCCATGGTTAGGGCACACACTGGGAATAATTTAGTTTTGAGCTAATTTTTAGATATAACGTAAATCCTTGAATAGCCTGCCTCGATTAGAGGCCAGGTCTCAGAGCATCTTGGGGAAAATAATAGAAGCTTGCCTCAATTAGAGCATCTCTAAAAAATAGAGGCCTGCCTTGAATAGAAGCTTGTCTTGATTAGAGGCCGGGTCTCTGAGCATCTTGAAAATAATAGAGGCCTGGTCTCAAGTGTCACAGAAAAAAAAAGCCAAGCCAAGCCAAGCCAAAGTTTCTATTGAAAGATTGTGTAGACTAAGAGTATTTCTTTGAAAAATATGACAAATTAGCTAATTTATACAAAATGTATTAGTCAAATGCTAAATGCTATAGCCACTCTGTATAAAAATTAGCATTTGGCTAATTTAGATATGGGCAGAGTGAGCGCTCTCTGGGTTTGAACCAGTGCTACCTGTCCATAACAGAAAACACACAGCCTAATTTTTCCAGTGTCGGATAATTTAAAAAACAAGAAAAAAGTAAGGGGGACAACTCCTGTTACACTACGAGTATGGAGGATAACTCTTGGTATAATGTCAGTTATGTTGGGAACAAATCTAATTCTCATAGCTTTTTAACATTTTCTAATAAAACTGTTCAAGCAGTATATCAACACATCAAGATAGTACACATATTTAAAAAAAAAAGGTGTGACACCTTACATTTAATCTACCTACAAGATTGATTGGGGGTAAAAGATAATCATTATATTTTTTATTTCATTTCAATTTATTTTTGGTTATTAATCTATTAAGGTTCAAAGATGCTGTCCTGGGCCCTGTTCCATGAAGCGATCTTAGCACTAAGATCACCTTAAGTGTATACAGTCGTTACGCACTTATGGTGATCTTAGGGATAAGATCGCTTTGTGGAACGGGGCCCTGGGGCTTAATTCACAAAGGTCTCTTAGGCTCTGTTAGACAAAGCATCCTCTTTGCAAGTCTTTTAGCACTGCACTGCGAGATAGCAAAGTTGTGAGAGTTTAGTGAATTAGGTCCCAGGTCACACACCTCAGCTTCCTTGACTGTCTGCCCAGGACAGTGTTGGTGGTCAGCGAGAGAGAATACATTGTAGTGACCATACACCTTGTTGAGCTGTTGAAATGTGCTCTGTCTTGAAGCCGGTACCGGGGTGTGATCCCATTACCTACATGTACCAGCAATGGCGTAGCCAGCAATGAGACAGATGAGGCGCTTGCCTCGCCTGGAATTTCCCCAGATTTATTTAATTTTTCCCCCATGACACTGATATTTATTTTACAGGTCTGGGTTTGCCTCGACATTTTTTCCTCTCTGGCTAAGCCCCAGACAAGCCTGTTCATAACAAAATCAACCTTTTTGGCATAGATTTTTATTAGTGGGCTCTGGGAGGGGGATACGGAAAAAAATACATTCAGTACACTTGTAAAAATTTTTGATAATTGTGCACACAAAAAATGATGCAGATCTCTTGTACTTGTGGTATATGGTGCAGTGTGATAAATGAACAATGAGATATCAAGAAATATATTGTGAGATTATAACCAAATAGAATTTGTTTGGAATACTAGAGACCGTTTTGGTGCAGTTTGTGTATAAATTTTCATCTGTTAATTTTGTATGTGTTTTTGTTTTGGAATTCATACTGATTGCTTGACATTGTGTATTCTTGCCGGAAACCATGACAACACAATGGCGTTAAAAGTCACTGAGCCATGTTTTCGAGGTACAGGAATGAATACAGGATTTTTTCTATAGAGGAGGTGTAACATTTAAAAAGGGCATCTACAATATTCAAAAGTACACAATCATGCATCATATGTGCAAGGCCGTACCCTGATCAGAATCCTAGGGAGGTGGGCACTACATTTTATAAACAAATGAAACACTATACAAATTAAGCCCTGAGATGTGTATGCTATTTTCTGGAGTAAAAAAAAACCTCATGCCCCCCCCCCCCCCCCCCCCCCCTCGAGGGTACGGCCCTGATGTGGCAATACTCCCCCAAAACACCAAACAGACAAAGTTTAATACATGTTCCCCACCAAAAGGTGAAGTTTGTTTTGTTTAATGACACCACTAGAGCACATTGATTTATTGATCATCGGCTACTGATGTCAAACCTGCTACATTTTTCCATTGGTAGCAAAATGTCTTTTATATGCACTATCACACAGACAGGATAGCACATACCACAACATTTGATATACCAGTCGTGGTGCACTGCCTGATAACTAGGGACAGTGACTACAGGGACTAATCCAAGAAAACTTTGGGTGGGGTGGGGGTGTTGACTAATGAAAAAAGGAGACATTGACCAATTCATCTGAAGGACATCCCATTTGTTTTTTTGTTTTTTTTTACAGTCAGATAAAAAATGAAGAGTCACTTGAATATACATGTATTTAGGGAGACAGGTGCCCTAGTCCACCTCCTGGATCTGACACTAGTCTTAATAGGAGACACCCTCCACCCCACCCCACCCCAACCCCATAGTGGTCAGAATTTGTATGTGTGTGTGTTTCCATTATAGACAGATTGTTATGCAAGACTTTATTTATAGCATATTGAGCTATACTCCTGTATCAAAGTTCATATTCTTTCCGTGCATTTGGTTCCAATTGAAAGTATTTTGTATTGTTATTATAAATAGTTGATTTGTGTATGTAGTATTTATTCTACATTTGTGAATACGTCATGATCACTCTGCCCTCATAGTGGTCTTTAGTTGTTAATATCACTGTTTGTAATTCTGCCTGTAGGAGACCAAATGATATAATAGTGCAGTCAAGTTCATAACCACTTGAATTTTTTATATATTTTTTTATCAGTGTTATGATCTTTGCTGTGTTGGTTTCGTGTTCTAGTGAGTCGGCAAACTGAATATAGGTTAAAGGGACATACCTTAGTTTCAACCCTCAGTTTATTTAATCTACAAACCTATAACACATTTGGATAAAGTTACAATTGAGTGAAACACTGAGACTTTGAAATGGTGAAATACCCTCTAAAAATAGACTAAAATTCGACTCCATAACTGTTACTTCTCATACGCACGTGCGTTTTTAAAAATATGATAAATACATTTTGTGATATTAAAACACCAGGAATACCAAAAACACTTCGAATGTACGAAAATTTATAATCTAAACCATAAAATCTAAGTAAAGTATGATTTCAGTTATCAAAAACAGCTCTAATAGTCAGAAATGTGCAGTAGTGTTTAAAAACTGGGGTATGTCCCTTTAATCTGTAAACGTATCCTCAAGCACTGGTGCAGCCCGGGAGAGTGGGGATGGGGTAGGGTGGGTCTTTTTAGTAGTTATTTATACTCATTTTCGTGCTTATATCCAATAAGGTTCAAGCACGCACCTCAGCTATGTGGACCGTCTGTGCAGGGCAGTGGGTTAGTGGTTTACATGCAGTTGTTGTTAGTGGTTAGTGAGAGCGATGTCGGTGTAGTAGTCTTACACTTACCTATTAAGTTGTTAAAACTCGCTCTGGGTGGAAGCTGGTATAGCGATCCGAACTCGGTACATACCAGTCGTAAGTCTGATGGCCTAACGATTACACTATCGAGGCCGGTATGGCCTCTCCTCTCTTCCTCCAACCCCCCCCCCCCCCCCCCCCCCCCCCCCCCCCACCACCTTTTATATTTGCCAGTCGCCCCATAACACGACTCGGACAGTGTGAGTACCCACCCCCTGCCAATTTGGGCAAGGGCAGATCCAGAAAGTATTACAGGGCGGAGACCAAGGGCAAAAGGGCACATGCATAAACTGAATAAAAGTTTAGCATTCGTGGAAAGAAAATTGTAAACACATTTTTTAATAATTATTATTATTATTATTTAAAATATTTTTTTTTTAGCATTGGGATACCAGGCGCATGTACAGGGGATGGGTTTTAGGGATCGAAACCCCTCCCTACTCAGCACATTTTCTTTCTGAATATATTTTTCGGGTAAGCCTAACTCGACCCTCATATAAATTTGATCGCTACAGAGTAGACACCCACCCTCCCCCCCCCCCCCCCCCCCCCCCCCCCCCCCCCCCCCCCCCCACCCCCCACCACCCCCCCAGATTACAACTCAACCGTCGAGTGGGCCAACTTCGCGGTGACAGTTGATAGTCGGATGCGTCCACCAAGGGCGATCGATCCCGCGTATCATCGCATCTCAAGCGAGCGTTCTTTGACAGAGAGGTCTACATTTAAATACATAAACAGTGAAGTAACCACGGTACTTGCCCAAGCACATTTTTTGTTGTTATTTTACATCGGTTCTGTTGCAGCTGTTTGTACATAGATTGTATAGGTATTTTATTTCGAGTTGCTTGATCTGTTATAAAGTGCTATTTGAGTTGTAGATACTCCATACAGACATTATGACTGTGTATTTTGAAATAATCGTATGAAATAAAACAAATTTAAAACCGTTATCATTTTGTTTTTCTTTTCCTCCCCCCCCCCCCCCCCCCCCCAGTGTAGAATCAAAATTAAGATTCAGACAGATCGTTGGTTATTGGATGTCAAACATTTGGTAATTTCTATATTAAGTATTAGAGAGGAAACCCGCTACATGTTTTCATTAGTAAAAAGGGATCTTCTATATGCACCACCCCAAATAGAGGATAGTACATATCATGGCCAGTCGTGGTGCACTGGCTGGAACGAAAAACAGCTGACTGGGATTGATCCTGGACTAACCGCGTATCAAGCGAACGCTTTACCACTGGGCTGCGTGCCCACCCTCCCCCCTCCACCCTCCCCTCCATACTGATTTATGCACATGCGTAGGCCCACATTCGTATATAAGGACATATTAAGTTTATTTTGTTTAACGACATTACTAGAGCAAATTGACAAGTCCGTTTACCTCGAAAGGAAACCGATGAATTGACGTATAACAATTTTCTAAAAAAACAAATTTGACTCTTTTTTTAATTATTATTATTATTATTATTTTTTTTTTTTTTAAAATGTTATGCGAACTTTGTAGTATTTCTAATATGTGGAGAGCGAATTTTAGGGGCAGGGGTTCAAGACATGCTTCCTCGGAAAACGTATTGAAAAACAAATTGCTTACGCAGGGAAAGGTCTCGAACCCCAAAACCCACCCTCACCTGCGTTAGCAACAAGTGGACTTTAATATGCAGTTGTAGTACCGAACCAATAGGAAAAATGTAGGCGTGTAGGATGGAATGAGGAAACAGCAATGGGTCCACCGACTGGCGTAGCTGGAGGAAGGGGTGAAAATAAATTAACACCCCCCCCCCCCCCCCCCAATCACACCTCTTTCTTTTCTACAACGGTATATAATTAAAAAAATTTATGGCCACAATGTGGACGCCCAATATAAAATCCCAGTTACGCCAGTGTCCACCTAGTAGTTTCGATACTACGACTCTTAGCACCTCACGCGAGCGCTTTACCAACTGACCCAGATACTTTTGTCAAAACTACAATATTTCTTTCTTATCAAATGATATCTACACATGAGTATCCTGGCGATAAAAATCACAACTTCTCGTCATTTGGAGACCACAAGTGGGCGTTTTCCTCCGAAATAATAACAGTGTTCAGCGAAAAACAACCCCCGACGGAAGCCTTTTCTTTCTTTGTCGGAAACAGAAACATTAGCGCCTAACAAGTCATCAAAGGAAATCTAGCGTAACTCATAGCAGTTATTTCCTGAAACGTTACACCAAGAACTCAAACACTGTTTATTGTGAAAACAGATCAAATAAAATTCTTACGTGGCGCTTTGTATTATTACTGGACCGCCAACAGAATGGAGTAAATTAATTAGCAATTTATAGGCCTACTCGAACAAAACTAAATTAAATTGCTGTGTAACGACTGTATCAATCTCTAATAGAATGCATTTAAAAAAATAAAATAAAAAAATAAAAAAATAAATAATGAAAAAAAGCAGAAAAAGAATTGAAAAGAAAAGAAAAACCCACACATAAACAGAAAAAAATAAATACACCAACACCCCCCCCCCCCGTCCCCACACACACCAAAACCGACCATTCCCCCACGCTCGAAAATTCTGTATTGTTTTTGCCCGAATTTGAGGATTTTCTCCAGGACTCCCTCCGTCCCCCCCCCCCTCGTCCCCTGTCTCGTACGCTTACGCAAACAAAACAAAATAAAGTAAGACTAGAAAAAATCGTGGTATGTGTTGTCCTGCCCATGAAGTGGAAATAGAAAATATAGTTTGCTCGCTATTCAGGACCGAACGTTAGATGAGTGTGATGTGATAGAAGATGATGGTACCAGTCAAGTTATTCGCGAGTGCTCTGCATAGTGAACACCCCATAGGTGTTAAAATAATTATATGCAGCTACAAAATAGCCGACTTTTAAAGGGACATACCCTAGTTTTTAAACACTAGGCCCCTAATGCACATTTTTGACTATTAGAGCCCTTTTTGATAACTGAAATCATACTTTACA
This sequence comes from Gigantopelta aegis, assembly GCF_016097555.1. Lineage (NCBI taxonomy): Eukaryota > Metazoa > Mollusca > Gastropoda > Neomphalida > Peltospiridae > Gigantopelta > Gigantopelta aegis. Next base: position 15,988,124 of record NC_054705.1, read on the forward strand.
GAGTTTATTGTTTAGAATGGTTATCCATCTCCGTACATTCAAAGTGGTTTTGGTCATCCTGGTGTTTTTAATATCACAAAATGCATTTCTCATATTTTTAAAAACGCACGTGCGTCTGAGAAGTAACAGTTATGCAATCCAGTTTTAGTATAATTTTAGAGGATATTTCACCATCTCAAAGTCACATACTCAGATTTCACTTAATTGTAACTTTATCCAAATGTATTAAGGTTTGTAGATTAACTAAACTTAGTGTGCCTATTTGTGACGGTACATGCTCTTAATTTCTTTTCGCCTGTGGCGATATTAATTGTTTTAGAAGGCCGTGTGCAGTTCCAAATGCACTTAGCCCAGATGGGCAATTTGTTACGTAATACCTTCGCGCGACCGTGCATTCCAATATGCACTTAGTCCAGCTGTGGAGGCCATGTGGCCAGTAGTTACGTAATACCTCTGCGAGTGCGGTTTTTACAACCGTGATTTTGGCGAATGGCGACAGCCAGTCTGACGATCAGCCGGCGTGGTGGCTGTGGAAAATCCACATGATACGTGAGGTACCGCCTTGTGCCCCCAGGCGATATTCGCTGTCTCTGAGAGTTTTGAATAAATAGCTAGGGTTTTAGAGATATCGGGGAGAAACATAGGAAGGCTTCCAGGGATCGCTGTCCGTCCGGACTGGTAAATAATTTTATTTCTGCTCTGTGTATAACCTTGATGTGATTGATGTGACATTAAATATTTTAATACTGTATAATACCAATATTATTTAGACGGTGCTGCCGGTCATCTGACGCAGTAAACTGTAGGCTCGCTGTCTAAATAAATATATAAAGCTTATCCAGTCATCCTAGAGGACCTAGGTAAACTGTAGGT
>NC_054705.1:15993996-16008996 GCF_016097555.1 Gigantopelta aegis
CGTCCCGTCCATTTAGGGGAGGGGTGCGCACCTAGAAAATAATATGAAGAAAAAGTTCTTTCTAATTTTAAAATGTTCTCCTTTTTTGGTTTTAGTATTGTAATTCCTTCCGCTCAGTGTTGAACTAATGATGGCTTCCTAATATGATCTTTTCATTTCGAAGCAAATTTTTTTTTTTTTAATAATTTTGGAAATGACGCGTGTGTGAAACGAGGAGAGGGGAGAAGGAAATATTTTATTTAACGACGCACTCAACATATTTTATTTACGGTTATATAGCGTCAGACATATAGGTTAAGGGCCACACAGATATTGAGAGAGGATACCCACTGTCGCCACTTCATAAGCTACTCTTTTCGATTAGCAGCAAGGGATCTTTTATATGCACCATCCCCCTAGATCCGCCTCTTTAAGATGCATTCTTTTAAAGCGGAAGTCTCAAAGTTACATAATGACCAAAATAGTCATATGTAAAGATTATAACCCTCCCCCCCCCCAACCAAAAATGAAAATAAGATAAATATCTTTATATGTACTTTATATTTACTATCATTAGGTCCATGCACATATTTTACATTCATACTAATTTAAAATAAATATACGTATGAATGTCGAACAGCGATTTCTGAAGTTAAAACTATATACGGAACAATGTATAGGCCCTATATATTTATTTTACATCATCTTTTCTGCCGTTGACGGACAATGGATTATTACTGTACATAGCAGGCCCGTAGGACGGATTTTCAAAGTGTGTGTGTGTGGGGGGGGGGGGGGCTAATTTTTATGGTTGTATCGTATTAGCATTATAAGACATTTTAAAGTCCCGAAATAAAAACTGGTGAAAAAAGTGAAGGGGGGGGGGGGTGACCCCACTAGCCCCCCCTCCCCCCGGCTCCTACGGGCCTGCATAGTCCTGCTCTACCTTTATTCCCTGTCAGGCGCAGGGATCCAGGTGGAGGGTATTGGAGATGTACATTTCAATGATATTTCGACATTTCCCGTTAAGTTACGGAAATTGCCGAAAACGTTACCATAAAAACGTCAACATTCTTTTGACGTGACGTCAACAATGCTTTGGCGTTTTTAATATGAATACTGATGTCGAAGCGATATTACGTACATTCTTCTGTATATAGTTTTAACTTCAGAAATCGCTGTTCGACATTCATACGTATATTTAAGTTAAATGAGTATAAATGTAAACTATCTGGGTATGGACGTAATACTACTTGATGCGATGTTTTCTGGAAATAGGGTCGCAGAAGGTAAGTGGTGTTTTGTTTGTTTAGTTCTTTGATTCGTGTGGCCGGTATTTATTTTTGCGGTACTTTTGTTAAACGACACCACTAGAGCAGATTGATTTTGTAATCATCGGCTATTGGATGTCAAACATTTGGTAATTTGACATTTATAGTCTTAGAGAGGAAACCCGTTACGGTTTTTTTTCATTAGTAGCAAGGGATCTTTTATATACACCTTCCCACAGACAGGCTAGCACATACCACGGTCATTGATGCACAGGCTGGAGCGAGAAATAGCCCAATGGGCCCACCGACGGGGTTCGAACCCAGACCGATCGCGCATCAAGCGATATTGGGGTAGGCCTACCACCCAAATTGGAGGTCAGAACAGTATAGAACAGTTTATTTCAAATATAAAACATGGGCGGGGGGGGGGGGGGGGGGGGGGGCGGTATAGAGGCGTGATTGGGGGGACATGGCTTCCATTATTCTCCCTCCGGCTACGCCAATTCAGTGGTGGATCCAAGGGAGTGGCGGGAGGGGGGCAGGAGTCCGGCCGCCCCACCTAAATTTTTCATTTAATGGTAATTTGTTAAAAAAACTTTTTTATTTACACAGAAATTTTTAGAAAAAGATTTTTTTGTTTTGTTTTGATATTTACATATACCGCATTTGATCTGTCAGTCAGACATGGCTCCCATCTCACATATCTACTTGCTTCCGTCGTGCCCGATAAACAAATCTTTAAGTATCTTAAAACTCATGCGATACCTCATTTTTTGCCAGGTAAATAAAAATATCGATGCAATACGTGTTATATGTGTACTAGAGGATGTTGATAAATTGTTTATATCAGTTATTTAAAATAGTAACTTTAACAGCAATACAGTGACGAATGTAAGGTGTCGGACACACTATTCTCTATCTCTTACACACTCAATGGGTAGGTGTAAACCACTTGCACCGACTAGTGATCCATAACTGGTTCAACAAAGGCCATGGTTTGTGCTATCCTGCCTGTTGTAAGCGCAATTAAAGGATCCCTTGCTGCCTGTCGCAAAAGAGTAGCCTATATGGTGACAGCGGGTTTCCTCTAAAAAAACAATGTCAGAATGACCATATGTTTGACGTCCAATAGCCGATGATAAGATAAAAAATGAGTGTGCTCTAGTGGCGTCGTTAAATAAAACAAACTTTACTTTACTTACACACCCTCTCTCTCTTTATATCTGTCTCTCTCCCTCTCTCTTCCTCTGTCTGTCTCCTCCCCCTCTCTCCTCCCCCCTCCTCTCTCTCTCTCTCTCTCTCTCTCTCTCTCTCTCTCTCTCTCTCTCTCTCTCTCTCTCTCTCTCTATGAATTAGCGTCTTGAAATAACATATATACGTATGTGTGTATATAAAGGATACTCCCCGAGTGTCTTGTGATATCATAATTTATCAGCACGAGTTGATAAAAGTATGAAATCCAAAGCTTGCTGATTTTTTGTTAATACTTTTATCAACGACTGTTGATAAATTAAGATATCACAAGACACGAGGGGGTACTCTTTTTATCATCCATTATCATTCTTTTCATCTGCGACAATTTCTTAAGCTTCATTTGAGCTTGCAACTACTGTACATGCCCATAGGAACGATTTCTGGAGGGGGCTCAATCTCTAGTTTGTATTTTTATGGAGCAGGACAAAAAAAACCGTATATTTTTGGGCAGAGCGCCCCCTCCCCTCCTCCCCTGTTCCTAAGGCATTTTCTCTGAAGTTTATTTTTAAGTGCTCTTAAATCCACATAAATCAACTGCATGTATATTATATTCTTAAATCCACATAAATCAACTACAATTATATCCTTAAATCCACATAAATCAATTACAATTATATCCTTAAATCCACATAAATCAATTACAATTATATCCTTAAATCCATATAATCAACTACAATTATATCCTAAAATCCACACAATTCAACTACAATTATATCCTTAAATCCACATAAATGAACTACAATTATATCCTTAAATCCACATAAATCAATTACAATTATATCCTTAAATCCACATAAATCAACTACATGTATATCCTTAAATCCGCATAAATCAACTACATGCTTATGTATCCTTAAATCCACAAATCAGCAACATGCATATCCTTAAATCCACATAAATCAGCAACAATTATATCCTTAAATCCACATAAATCAACTACAATTATATTCTTAAATCCACATAAATCAACTGCTATTATAGCCTTAAATCGACATACATCAACTACCTGTATATCCAGCAGAAAATAACACAAGGTTAAGAAACTAATGATTCTCATACATAGTACTTGTGCTATTATGTTTTGCTACACATGTAGTTGATTTATGTGAATTTAAGGGCACTTTTAAACTAAACTTCAGAGCAAATTCCTTACAACCCCACATCACAGTACATGCGATCACTAGAGGAACAGATAAACAGATGAACATATGTTTCATAAAGATTAACAAAAATAATATATCCTACACATTTTTGGAAAAATATATTAAAACCCCCAGAAGAGTTTATGCAAGACCTATTTCATGTGACGTGATCGTAGTATCTAACGTCAAGGTTATAAAACATCTGTGAAGAACGTTTTAAAGAAGTTGTTTCGTTTTACGTGTTATATGATAGAAAATAGGCAGATTTGTTTAGAGTTAAACACGTTTGTTTTGTTTAACGCCAGCACATTAATCATCGGCTGTTGGATGTTAAACATGTGGTAGTTTTTATATATAGTCTTAGAGACGAAACTCGCTATATTTTTCACTTAGTATTAATATATATTTGATATGCACGATTCCTCAGACAGGATAGCACATACCACGGCCGTTTATACACCAGACTTGGTGCACTGGTTGGAACGAGGAATAGCCCAATAGGCACACCGATGGGGATCGATCCCAGACCGACCGCGCTTCAGGCAAGGGCTTTACCAGTGGGCTACGTCCCGTCCCGATTTGTTTACAGAAAAAAAAGAGTTTCATTTAACGACGCACTCAACACAATTTATTTAATGTTATATGGCGTCAGACATGGTTAAGGACCATACAGGTATTGAGAGAGTAAACCCGCTGCCGCCGCTACCTGGGCTACTCTTTTTGATTAGCAGCAAGGGATCTTTTATATGCACCATCCCACAGACAGGGTAGTACAGACCACAGCCGTTGATATGCGGTAGCATCATTCTGAAAAGACAAACGATTTTTAAAAATCAACAACAAATACCCCAAAACGTTTTAAATTTTTATTGTGACAACGGCCATGGATTATACAAAAGATGCGTCATATTAAAGTTACATTCTCTGGTTACCATATTATAACATCATGTACAAATATAAAATACAAGCTCAAATGCACTTTTAAAAAACTCATGTGTGTTCGCTATGAACGGAGATCGTCAAAAGTATACGCTTAATTCGTCGCCTGTGCCGCCATAGCTCGGCAAAGCATAAACGACAGCCAGTTGTCACTTTCAGTTAACACGTGCGTTTGCCGATCTCAAATTGTAGGGTTCGTCTCAAAAAATTAAAAGAGAAATCTTGCGCTGTACGAAGAACGTTCGGTTGAGGATACGGTACTAGAGTCTTTCGTTAAAACCGGTTTGATTTTAACAACGTATTATCGACAATCGGACCTTCCTATTTCAGAATTAATATTTTATAAAGTGTTAGTAGAACTTTCAAAGTTTAGTTTATATACTAGTAACACATTAATCATGTATATATTTTTTAAAATAAATTATACTAAAGTAGACAATGAACGTTTTCACTTCTTAATTTTACGTGTTAAAATCGCATAATTCAAATAAATATTCTTTCGTTTGGAAAGGGTAAAGTTGGGGGGGGGGGGGGTGTTTAACGACATCAAAGTTAGAGAATATTGATTTAATAATCATCCAACGCCATACAACCGTAAATAAAATGTGTTGAGTGCGTCGTTAAATAAAACATCTGCTGTTGGATGTCTAACATTTGGTAATTTTGACATATAATCTTAGAGAGGAATCGGGTGCATGTGCAGGGGGAGGGTATTGGAGGTCGAAACCCTTACTTACCCAAGCTTAACAAAAATTGAAATGTATTTTCTGGGGGAGCATGGCCCCATATAAACACAGTCTATATCCCCAAACCCGCTGAAATCCCTGCACACGCGCCTTGGATCCAAAGGGATCGTTTATATGTACCATCCCACAGACAGGATATCACATACCTTTTATATACCCGCCGATGGGGATCGATCCTAGACTGACCGCGCATTTCCAAAAAACACCTTTTTATGTCTAAGGTATGAATAAAAATAACATATTGTCTTGAAATATGTTACGTAAATCGAACACAGTACCCTCTTCCTCTACCCCTAGAGCGTTACGTAATTAGTAACACCCCTTTACATGTAACGCGTATGCCAACAGCTGGCCACTGTCAAAATTTCAAGGCAAATCCCCCACCCACCGACCTCTGGAAAGGCGTTGTACCATACCTCTATGGATATAAATATGTTTTGGAGATATGAGACGACCCCTCAATCAAGACGGTTAAATTTGTTCAAAAATTGCGAAATCTCACGTGATCTCTTGTTGGGGAATTCCACACTTGTGATAAGCCAACGAAAACCGAGATTGGTAGGAGCCCGTCAAAAGTGTCCCACTTTCGAAATACTGGCTTTGTTTTTGACCTGGATAAGCCAGCGTAGTGAAACCATTGCGGAGTGCGGAGTGCGGCATCATATATGCACCAAACGTAATTGGATTTTCTGCTCTACATGCTTAAATAATAAAAAAATATTCCGGATACTACCGCTTTAACAATTTCATCTAATTAAAACCAAATCCTACTGGTCACTCCCAATTTAGGTCAGTCTGCAGACCTAATCAAAGCTAATTTTATCGATTGAACCCAAACCGATCAATTTTCGATGATTATCGATCATTGTTTAGAACATCACTACTTCGACCAACAAAATCACCATCACCAAAATAAAAAAAAGAACAAAAAAAAAGAGCTGGTCTGACCCACGGCACTAACTAACGACCACCGGTAGTAGGGGTGTATAGTAGGTGGTTAGAAGTGCCTCTTAACAATGTCAAAAGTAACTACTGAACACTATCCGAAGAGCTAAAAGCTGATGGGGAATGGCAGGCGTGTGGCACATATAACCACAAGACACAATCGGCATCGGTTAAGATAGACAAGAAGTGACTCTGGTTTATAGTCCCTGAGCTAGGTCTCAGAAGAGACCTAGAAAATGTTTGAGCACAACACCCACTACACAGTTGGTCTGTCACTTCAGGCTGCTTGGGAGATGTCTCTGGAACATTCCTAGCCCTGATGTAGGCCTAGAGTTAAATTATGGCAGCAACAATAGGTGATAGCCTATTGTCTAACATGGTGGGGGGTGGGGGTGGCTTCGGTGCAAAATTCAACAATTTGATTTGATTTTCTCGGCTTCTACAACAAATATCCTTTAGTTATTGTTGTTAATACTATTTCAATGATGTAAGCCTTTATAAATGTTTTTCAGCTAGCAGCGATATGGATATGATTTGTTAAAAGATGGCCGCCATTTACCAATATGGCTGCCAAATGCCATTTTATTTTACACTTTTATAATATATATATATATATATATATATATATATATATATATATATATATATATTATAAAAGACGCCTAGAAAATTGTTGAGCACAACACAATTGGTTTGTCACTGGGCTAGGAATGTTCCAAAGACATCCCCCACCCAGCCTGAAGTGACAAACAAACTGTGTAGTAGGTGTTTTGCTCAACCATTTTTTTTTTCTGGTCTTGGCTCCCGGACTATTATATCGGATTTACCAACGGTCATAAAGTAAGACCTGATGTCAGGGAAATTGGCGTAGCCAGGATTCTATTTATTTATTTGGGGTGGGGTACCAACACTTTCTATTTTGATGATAATGAAATATAAAATTTGATGGGGTGGGGGTGTATGTTTGGGCCAGTGTTCTAAAAGGTTATACATTTTTTGATTGCAGACAGTTGAAAATGTATTTGAAAACTGTACTGTTCACCAATTTGAAAATTAATGAGCCATTTGGAACTACCATTTAATGTTGTAGCGATATCTGAACTTTGCTTGGCACATCGCGACGCGATTCTGAACAAAATGTCTCAGGACTAGATACATACATACACACGCACGCACGCACGCACACACACACACACACACACACACACACCCCTGTAGGTGATGATTACACCATCGAAGTCACACCAATGTAAAAATTAAATGAATTTACAGAACTGACGATTGTTCACAGAATCAAACTCTCCGTTTGCCGCCATTTTGTCTCGGAACATAATGTCCCCTGCTTATATATATACACTAGTCGGTGATAATTAAACCATCAACATTACACCCTCTTTAATCAATGAAAACTAAATGTATGTACAGAACTGACGATTGTTCATCAAATCAAGCGCTTCGTTTTTCGCCATTTTGTCTCGCGTCCACGTGATTTACAATTTCGTTTCTTGAGCTCTGCCTCCTACCTCGCCATATTTCCGAGTCCAAGAAACTCAGAAACGCCGCCATGACAGTACCCATAATTCCCCGCAGAACGACGTGCAGGTATACAGAGCGCGGTGACGACTCCCGTGCGTGCTCCCTGTACTCTTCTATAAGGAGGTACAGATCCACAGCAGCCGACAGAATCAGGAACGCCAGCGCTCTGAGAGTCCCCTGACAAGCAAACGTCATTTCCGGCGTCATCTCATTGGCGGAGCTCCGACACAGAGCGTAGACGCACACTGTCAAAAGACAGACTGCCATCAGAATGCAAGCGAGTTTGGGAGCGTCAAAAATCCATCTGGATTCGTGACGGACGAATTCAAAGTGGCAGGAAGCGAACTCGCTCGGCAGGACTCCCGTGACGGTGAGGACCCACGCGGTGGTGAAGACGACCGGAATTCCGAACCCGACCATGTACAGCACGAACATCCCGCCTCGTTTGATGACGTCATCAAGAACCGCGAAGAGGTAGTAGATTCCGAGGACGACTATCCACGCGTACGTCGACAGACTGGAGAAGTGCGTGACGTAGGAAACGACCATGCAGACAGCGGCGTTCCTCTGTCCGAGGAATGGAATGACGAACTCGACCAATTGGGCGACGAATCTTAGTAATGACGTCACGAACAATGGCGTCAGAATCTTGTGGCGCTGGGTCCGGTGTCTGACGAGGCACGTGAACAGAAACACGGCGGCGACTAGAAAAATCACCGACAGAGAGTTGCAGACGATCCCAACTACGTCAGCATTACTCAGCAGCTCTCGGCTGCTACTTTCATTTCCGATCAACCCTCTGTCGTCTGCGTCTATCAGGCCTACTTCGTTCCTTCCGCCGATATATCCATCGGGAAATGGATCTTTCTTGGTAGTAGAAACTACCGTGGATGGTTGAAATGTCGACATAATCATGCAGTTTGAATAATTTGTCCACCCTCTAACACTATCGACTCCTGCAGGAGCGAACCATTTGGCGTTCGAGCCGCATGTTTTGTAAGCGTATCCGTCGGGTGTGAAACCTTCCCTGTCCGGACACTGTTGTCGGATCGTCATCCCCGGCAGAGTTGGAGGCCAGCAGAGAATTCCGTCCCAGGTGGCGTTGCAGAACCTAACCAGCCCGATGTTGAACTGTCCCATAGTGGCCAGACATTCCTCCAGACTTCCCCCCACGTGTGCTTGGTTCGATCCCTTGCGCATGTTCATGACGTCACGTACTGCTGTTAATCCGCCATTTTGAAAATTCCCCAATCTGAAAATAAAGTTTTGAATATATACATGAGTTGTTTGCGAACAATATATTTAACAATAATACTACGTTAATGCCAAGGTTGCAAAGAATGAACAAATATTATTATTATTTTTTTTTTTAATGACAATTGGCTTTTTTGTTTTACGAAGTACGTTTGATATCTAGGCTAAGTTATTGCAAAAATTAATCTTCACTGAACGGTTTCTCCTACCGAACATAAGTAAGACTTCGCGTCCTTAATCTCAGTCAGTTCCCCCCACCCCCCACCCAACCACATTTTTCATATTTATTTGTTTCCGTCGTGCCATACAATTAGGTGTCAAACATACAATATTTTTGACACTGGGCTAACGAGACAGTGGGTCAGGAGGGCAGTTGCCCACCCCCCCCTGACCCCCTAGTGCTGGAGCAAAACCTCAAATTCTGACAAAAACGATAGACATATCAGACCCGTACGCAGGGGGGGGGGGGGTGCGAAGGGTGCGTACGCACCCCCCCATAGTCTGCCGAGGTCCATCCGTGGATGTGTAATTTTTTTAAAAATAGTCCGACGATGTGACAAATTTACTTCCCAGAATGCAGGAAAATGCATCTCCTGCATTCTAGATTAAAACAAATTACCCCCCCCCCCCATCCCCATATATAAATTTCTGCGTACGGGCCTGCATATTCGTGGAAAATGTGTTAACCTGAGACCTTTTTACCATTCATTTCCATCATTCTACCTGCAAAATTAGTTGTAATCCATGTAAAAATGCGCAGTGATTCGTTTATAACCCTATATAGCTTTTTGGCAGTAACGCTTATATGAATAAAATTAATGTTGTTATCCAGATTTGGGCATTTTCGTTTAATTAGGGCAAAAACCAGTCTCACCCCCTACAGATATGGGAGCCCGTACGCCTATGACGATGACAACACCACCACCACCGCCACCACCACCAACAACATAATAATAATAATAATAATAATAATAAATTAATAATAATAATAATAATAATAAGTAGTAGTAAATAGCAAACTAGCCTTATTTTCGTGTTGAGATCCGTTTCAGGTCATTTACATTTCAATCATTTCGGGGGAGAATTCCCCCTCCGGACCTCCCCTAAATAACCTCCCTCCATAAACGACTTGTACACTTCCCACACTATCACAACGCACTTCGAGTATCATCCCACCTTCTGCCCGGATTGGCGCTATTCCTTATAAAAGAAGTGTTTGTAAATTTACAGGCTCGCCTTACCATGGAATATTTATAATAGCCAGTTTACCAATGAAGTTGAGGATAGATATCAATTTGGTTTTGTTAGAATGCCCTAGATGTGACAATTTAAGAAGTAAATATATATAAAAATATTTTATTGGAAAGGACCATCAGTTTGCAAAGTTATCGTATTATTAAGTGATACAAATATTAAAGAAAAAACAATCGACTTGTTAAATATATATTTGAATTTAACAAAATACGAGCCTCGTTATGTACATCATGATTAGTCGAAATGATTAATCGAAATGGATATGTAATCGCCCGCAGTTCCCAAATCATCATCGTTAAAGTTTGTTTTGTTTAACGACACAACTAGAGCACATTGATTTATTAATCATCGGCAACTAGATGTCAAACATTTGGTAATTTTGACACAGTCATAGTGAGGAAACCTGCTACATTTTCCCAATAGTAGCAAAGGTTATTTTATTTGCACCATCCCACAGACAGGATAGCATATACCACGATGTTTGATATACCAGTCGTGCTGCGATGGATGAAGCGAGACATAGCCCAATAGACCCACCGACGGGGATCGATCCGAAAACAGACAGCGCCCCAGGCTGGCGCTTTACCACTGGGCTACGTCCCGCCAGCCCTCCCAGTATTAGAAGATGGGAGTGCGAGATTGCACCTTTAAGAGTTGTTTCACACAAAGGTAATAGTTTTGAGAAATAATAGCCAGCTATTATATCACGGCGCGATAGTATTCCCTCACGCGCACTCGTATTGCCGAACACTGATCGCATGACCTTTGAGTTAGCGCCATTACTGTCAAAATGTAACCTTGTCGACAAGAAGATTGCAGATAGAGGCCATTTAAAGTCGTCATCTTGATAGCACATCTGGTGTTCAACAGTAACTCTTTCATTGGAAAAGACTGCCGATAAAAACAGAGGGAAGAGAAGAAGAAGAAAAAAAAAATCGACTGCAGATAAAATATTTCTTTTGGATATATATATATATATACATGTACAACCGTACAACCGAACTTGTTCTGGTCATCCTGGTGTTTCTAATACCCCAAAATGCATTTTTTCTTGTTTTCAAAAACGCACGTGCGTCTGAGAAATAACGGTTATGGAGTCGAGTTCTAGTCTATTTGAAAGGATGTTTCCCTGTTTCCACGTCACAGATTTCTAGATTATAGCGTCACTCTGTTATATGAGGAGGGACGTAGCCCAGTGGTACAGCATTCGCTCGATGCGCGGTCGGCGTGAGATCGATCCCCGTCGGTGGGCCCATTGGGCTGTTTCTCGTTCCAGCCAGTGCACCACGACGGGTATATCAAAGGCCGTGGTGTGTACTACCCTGTCTGTGGGATGGTGCATATAAAAGATCCCTTGCTGCTAATCGGAAAGAGTAGCCCATAAACTGGCGACAGCGGGTTTCCTCTCTCAATATCTGTGTGGTCCTTAATCATATGTCTGACGCCATATAACCGTAAGTAAAATGTGTTGAGTGCGTCGTTAAATAAAACATGTCTTTCTTTCTCGGTTATATATGTATCCAAATGTGTTGCACGTTTGTAGATTAACTACACTTTGGTGTCAATTTTCACAAGCTGAAAGTAGTGCCTGCGTCTTTAAGTGAACTACATGTATTCCCATGTTTCCGGCTAGTAAAATGATACATTTCTATGTTCGGATTATCAGTGTCTGTATATGTAAAGTGTTTCTCGTGGTCCTAATGTTTGTAGCAGCCAAAACTTCATTTAATTTCATAATATATAGCATCAATCTTGGGACAATCAATTTAAATGCTATAGTGAATACATGGCCGCACCCCGAAGAGAGAACTGGAGGCGATTGCCACACACCTCAACCCCAAAATAAAAATAGTGAAAAATGTTTCCTTTTAGAATAAGCTTGCTCTATTTATTTAGCTGCCCGACTGGTATATCAAAGGACGTGGTATGTACGATCCTGTCCACGGGATGGTGCATATGAAAGATCCCTTGCCACTAACGGAACAATGTAGCGGGTTTTCTATCTAAGACTATATGTCAAAAATTACCCAATGTTTGATATCCAATAGCCGATATTTAGTAAATCAATGTGTTCTAGTGGTGTCGTTAAACAATTTTAACTTTATTTAGCTGTGTTTGTCTTCATATGTATGGGTGTATATACGCATGCGTTGTTAATATGTATGCATGTACGTATGTTTGTATGTATGTACAGGGGCTTGTAGAATTTGTATAAAATCCACTAGCCATAGGATCAGTGATTAAAAAAAATTACTAGCCAAGATTAAAAATTCACTAGCCCTACCTTACTTTAAGTTAATACAATTTTACTAAATAATAGTAATAATCAGATATGTCACCTAAATTGGAGATATTTAAAAACACTAACATTGGGGGTTGGGGGTGGGAGCAGGATATTCATATTTACAAAACAGACTTAACTGCAACATTTGACAAAATGTATTTCACTAGCCGTCTGGCATGACGATAGTAGTTATTTACTAGCCCAACATTAAATATCACTAGCCATGGGAGTGGGGCTACAATAATCTAGAAGCCATGATGTACGCACGTACGTGTGTGTGCGTGCGCATATGCTTTTATATAATTCGGCGTGTGTGCGTGGACCCTAAGACAAGAAAGATAAGCAATTAAAGACTTACTTGATGTAGAATGAAGAATCCGTTGGCTTTCCTCGTTATTTTGCTTCTCTCTGCCCAGCTCTTCTTCTTCTTCTAGCTCGCAGAAGTTCTTTAATTGTGTGGTTTCATAGACGTTTTAACAGTCTCAAATTGTATAATTTTCAAATTTCACAGCACAGTTCTCGTCTGCCAAAAAAGTCTTTAATATTACCGTCTCGCAGATTAGTTAATTGATAAGATTTCTGGTTTTCATAATTTTGTAATTATAAATTGTTCTTAATAGTTTTAATGCTCTAGTTATCTTCAATGTCTGCCAGTTGTCTTCAATAACCCGGTTTTACTGAAACTGTTTAATATTAGCGTCTCACAGATTTTACATTGTATGATTTCTAGTTTTGAATACATTTATCTCACAAACTGTTTTATTTAACAAGTTTCATGTCTTCAATAGTTTCGTTTCACAGAAGTTGATTTTTACTTCTCTCAATATTATTATTATTTTTTTTAGAATAATAACCGTCACAGAAGTCATCTGCTATATAGTCTGGAGTCTCTCACACGTTTTTAATATTCGTGTGCCATTTTTGTTTAGTGTCAAAGAAGTTTGATTTCTAAGTCTTGTAGATTTCTCATCTCGTAAACATCCTTAATAACACGGCGGTCCATAAAAATCTTGTTTAACAGAATCCTGGTTTTTGAATCTCATAAACTTTCACGCGTCACAAATATTATATATTTAAAAAGAAAATATTTTTCTTTATCTCACTCTGTTCTTCACTGAAATTTTATTTCAAAGTCTCAGAAATGTTTGTCACAATGTCATCTCAAAACAATCCTTTAATTGTCTCTTCTTCTTCTTGCTTCTCCCTTAAACTCAAAAGACATAGATTAACTGTCTTTCCAATCGTTTGAAAATGATAAGTCTCATTTTACGTTTTCACAGTAGTCGAGTGTCGTCTGCTTGGCAGACCAGAAGTCAGCTGACTATACCGTCTGCAACTCGTAGAACGCGCGTCTTCTGTGGCCAAGTGACTGGCGTGGAAATGGAAACTGATGACTTTATTTATCACGTGATTCGAGATTTGGCACAGGGGCCCGAGAGTACAGACTTGAAACGTTTCCGATTTGATAAAGTTTTACTTTCTGATAAACTCTCGTGACACAGATTGGCAGCACGCATGCGCGGTGATTTATAGCCGCGGCGGGCACAGACTGTGAACAGAGTGCGAGTATTTGAGCGTCAAAGGATCTGTTGTTATGTAAAAAATGATCGTTTGTACACGCCTATTAATGTTACGGTTTTAAAGAGAGAGAGAGAGAGAGAAAAGTACTTTTATTAATGGATATTTTGGCTGGAACTGCTGAATGATAAAATGAGAAAAGTATATCAATATGGCGTAGCGAAGGAAATAAAATCCGATCATATCGGCGATATGATAAAACAGAACTCTGTCTACAAACAACAAAATAATTCATAATAAAACACAATGAAAACAACAAAAACAACAACATCACAACAAACCCATCTACCAAAACAATAACAACAACAAAAAAGCAACCCACCCCCAAACAAACAATAAAAAAGAAACAAAAACCAAAAGACGAAAAAACACAACAAAACCCCACAAAAAACAATAAGAAACAACAAAAAAGAAACAAAACAAAAAAAAAAAAAAAAAAAAAAAAAAAAACGACAAAAGACGCGAAAGAACCACACCACTCTCAACTCAAAAAAAAAAAAGAAAAAAAAAAACTCTCGCCTCCCTCCAAATCGCTCTCTCTCTCCTCCTCCTCTCTCTCTCTCTCTCTCTCTCTCTCTCTCTCTCTCTCTCTCTCTCCCTTGCCCTCCCTCTCTCTCTCTCCCCTCTCTCTCTCTCTCTCTCTCTCTCTCTCTCTCTCTCTCTCTCTCTCGCTCTCCCGCCTCCCTCTCTCTCTCTCTCTCTCTCTCTCTCTCTCTCTCTCTCTCTCTCTCTCTCTCTCTCTCTCTCTCTCACTCACACACACACACACACACACACACACAACTCCCCTTCCCCCACCCAGTGCAAGAGCAAATTCT